>NC_137805.1:14407985-14490485 GCF_963383645.1 Muscardinus avellanarius | reverse complement strand
AAAAAATAGGGCTGGAGGTGTAGCTCAGAAGTAGAATGCCCCTGGATTTCATCTCTAGTACCGAAAAAAAAAAAAAATGTATTACCCAATGGCCACACCAACTTTCCCAGAAGTTACTGAGTTTTGTATATGAAAAAAAGTATATGCTCTATCCAAGAAAATAGATGGCTTAGAAGGGCGTGTCCCTCTTTGAGAACAGAGTCCCATAAAGAGCTTTCAAACTGCATTTGCAGGTGAATCAAGCCACAGGCAATCAAGTTAAAGAGGAGAAAACTGAGCCAGGTGTGGTGGCGCATGCCTAGAAATCTCGGGACTTGGGAGGCTGAGGATCACAAGTCCACAGCCAGCCTCAGCCACTTGGTGAGGCCCTCTGTAATTTAGGGAGGCATATTTCAAAATAAGAAATAAAATAGGGCTAGGAGTATAGCTCAGAGGTAGAATGCCCCTGAGTTCCATCTCCAATCACACACACACACACACACACACACACACACACTCACACACACACACTCACACACACTCACACATCACACACACTCACACATCACACACACACTCACACTCACACACACACTCACACACACACACTCACACACACTCACACACTCACACACACTCACACACACACTCACACACACTCACACACACTCACACATCACACACACACACTCACACATCACACACACTCACACTCACACACACTCACACACACACTCACACACACTCACACACACACTCACACACTCACACACACTCACTCACACACACACACTCACACTCACACACACACTCACACACACACACTCACACACACACTCACACACACACACTCACACACACACTCACACACACACACTCACACACTCACACATCACACACACACTCACACACACTCTCACACACACTCACACACACACACTCACACACACACTCACACACTCACACACACACTCACACATCACACACACACACTCACACACACACTCACACACACACTCACACGCTCACACACACTCACACGCTCACACACACACACTCACACACACACTCACACACACACTCACACACACTCACACACTCACACACACACTCACACACTCACACACACACACTCACACATCACACACTCACACACACACACTCACACACACACACTCACACACACTCACACATCACACACACACACACTCACACACACACACACACACTCACACACACACACACACACACACACACTCACACACACTCCAGTGTTCTGCATCTTGCAGGTTCCTCCTTACCCAATTGACACAACGTGTGCCTGCTGGGGGGCTCTGACTGTGCTGGCAGAGAGGTGCCCCGGCTATCATCAAAGCTGTTGGTTTTAGCCAGGCACACGCTTGTAATCCCAGCATCTGGGAGACTGAGAACAGAGGATCACGGTTTGCAGCCAGCCTCAGTTACTTAGCAAGGCCCTTTGCAACTCAGTGAGACCCTGTTTCAACAATAAAAAGACTAAAAAATAGGGCTGAGGGTATAGCTCAGAGGTACAATGCCCCTGGGTTCCATCCCCAGTACCGAAAGAAAGAAAGAAAGAAAGAAAGAAAGAAAGAAAGAAAGAAAGAAAGAAAGAAAGAAAGAAAGAAAGAAAGAAAGAAAGACAGGAAGCTGTTGGTTTCAGTGCCGGCCTGGCCTGCTCCCTCACTGGGTGTCTGCTACCTGTGCCCGAGACTGAGCCAGGCCAAGGCCCCCTTGGGTCGCCGCAGCACAAACAGGACAAGCCTATCGACAGCAGTGCTGCCCTCCAGGATGGCCAGCAACACCCAGGGAGGCACGGGAGAGGGAGAAAGCGATCTCTTCACCTTCAGCTTTAAGATGTTTACCAGCTGGGACTACCTGATCGGGAACTCGGAGACCGCTGACAACAAGTACGCCTCCATCACCACCAGCTTCAAGGTGAGCGGGCCGGCATCCCTGCTCCCTGGGGGACACCCGGGGCCCTCCACACTTACGAGGATTGTCCCGTCTGACCTGGGCTAGAGCTTTCCTGGCAGCACGAGCCCTGCTCTCAGCCCCCCAGAAAGGGTGCTTGTGGTTGGCACTAGAGTGCTTGTGGTCGGTACTCACATCTGTCCCTCATAGGCAGGCACGGAGTCCTGGATACAGGGATCTGGCCCCTTCTATTTCCTCAGGAAACTGCTTTCTGCTGGAGGAAATGGAAGGGCTGGTTTGGGGGTGACACTTATCAACCCACAGGCTAGACTCTCCTGAGGAGTTGCCCCACCCACAAGAGTCTAACCTAATGGGTCTGGGATGGGACCCTGGCTTTGAAAGGGGAGGGTTTGTTTTGTTTTTTCTTTTCTTTTCTTTTCTTTTTTGTAGTTCTGGGGATGGAACCCAGAGGCATTCTACCTCAAGTTACATCCCCAGCCCTTTTTATTTATTTGGAAACAGGATCTCGCTAAGTTGCTGAGAGCCTCACTAAGTTGCCTCAGCTGGTCTTGAACCTGCGATCCTCCTTTCTCAGCGTCCCAAGTACTGGGATTAAAAGAGTGCACTATCACACCTGTAGTTATGATTTTATTTAGTTTTTTTTTTTTCTCTCCAAGAGATTAGAACACCCAGGAAGAGATGGTTTAAGAGTGTGGGAATAAAGGAATCAGCCCTCTCATTCTCTACAACCACACACCAGTATTTCATTAATTTGTTCACAGAAAAGAGGTGAATTGGGCTGTAGAACTATGGTTCATATATATAATAGCAAACCAAGCTGGGCATGGTGGAAAATCCCAGCACTGACAAGACAGAGACAGAAGGATCACAGGTTCAAGGACAGCTTCAGTAACGTAGACTTTCGGCAAGCTAGCAAGACCCTGTTTCAAAGAATAAAATAATCGGGCATGGTGGTACACAGTTCTAATCCCAGTACTTGGGAGGCTGAGACAGGAGGATCACAGGTTCACGGCAAGCCTCAGCTACTTAATGAGGCTCTCATCAATTTAGTGAGACCCTGTTTCAAAATAAAGAATAAAAAAATGGGGCTGGGGATTTAGCTCAATGGTAGAATGCCCCTGGGTTCAATCCCCAGTACCGCAAAAAAATTAATAAAGCAATCAATTAATTAATTTGTGTTGCAACAAAGTCGTGCCCGTATATTTACATATCATCTCTGGTTACTTTTGTGTAATAGTGGCATAGTTGAGTTGGTGTGAACAAGATCACGTGACCTGCAATCCAACAATATCCACTGTCTGGATTTTTGTAGGGACGGTTTGCTGAACCCTAAATCGGAAGATTTAAGGTTGTTAGGATTCCCTTTGACTCTATTTGATCTGTTGACTTAAAACAATTCCAAACAGTTTCTGAGATCTCTCTCTAGGCCTGTGTGTCTGTAATATGGATAACAGCAATCTGTAATATGTATTGATTTTCTGTTATGATTAAGAGGAATAATACATGGGGAGTATTTAGGACCATGTCTGAGCCGGGCGTGGTGGCGCACGCTTGTAATCCCCGCGCTTAGGAGGCGGAGACAGGAGGATCGCACAGGTTCGAAGCCAGCGCGCGCACTGGCTTAGGAGACCCTGTTTCCAAATAAAAATGTAAAAATAGGTCTGGGAGTGTAGCCCGGAGGTAGAAGGGCTTCCAGGAACCCCAGTACCACCAAATAAATAAATAAATAAAATAAAATAGGACCATGTCTGGCACATAATATTCAATATATCTCAGCCTTTGTTATTAGATGTCCCAAAATAACAATAACAACAAAATAGTTAAAATAATAGCCAAGTCTCCATAGGACGCAGGGCGTTACGTCCCCTCTGATGATTCCTGTTTGTCTGTGGGCGTCTAGACGGCCGTGTTCTCGGGAGCGTGCTTTCACGGTCCCCGTTGGTTCGCGGCCCGACATCATTCGTATCCCATCTTCATACCCGAAGGAATCCATAGTGGATGAACAGGAGAGTAACAGGGAAGAGAACGTCCACCTGACGAGGTTTCTGCGCGTCCTGGCCAACTTCCTCATCATCTGCTGCCTGTGCGGAAGCGGGTACCTCATTTACTTCGTGGTGAAGCGGTCCCAGGAGTTCTCCAAGATGCAGAACGTCAGCTGGTACGAAAGGAATGAGGTGAGAAGGACGTCTCTGACCGACCGAGGACGAGGGCGAGAAGCCCGGAGGAGTCGCCCAACCGCGCTGACGGGGCTTGCTTAGACTTGTCCTTTTTAAAAATTGTGTGTGTGTGTGTGTGTGTGTGTGTGTGTGTGTGTGTGGTGCTGGGGGTGGAACCCAGGGGCATTCGGGCATTCTACCTCCGAGCTATACCCCCAGCCTGATTTTATATTTATTTATTTATTTATTTATTTATTTATTTATTATTTATTTATTTATTTATTTTTGTGTGGGTCTGGGGATGGAACCCAGGGGATGGAACCTCCGATCTACACTCCCAGCCTTATTTTTTATTCTTTATTTTGAAACAGGGTCTCACTGAGCTGCAAAGGATCTCACTAAATAGCTGAGGCTGTCCGCAAACTGCGATCCTCCTGTCTCAGCCTCCTAAATGTTGGGATTACAAGCGTGCGCCACCACGTCCAGCTTGCTTGCTTATTTATTTATTTATTCATTTATTTATTTATTTTTGTGGTACTAGGAATGGAATCCAGGGGGCTTCTACCTCCAGGCTACGCCCCCAACCTATTTTATATTTTATTTGGAAATGGTCTAAGTAGCTGAGGCTGGCTTTGAACCTATGCGATCCTCCTGTCTCCACCTACCAAGTACTAGGATTACAAGTGTGCACCATCATACTTAGCTTAGGACTTGGTTTTTTTCTGTGTTTGTTTGTTTGTTTGTTTGTTTGTTTGAGGTACTGGGGATGGAACTCAGGGGCATTCTACCTCCGAGCGACACCTCCAACCCTGTTTTTTATTCATTTTGAAACAGGGTCTCACTGAGTTGCAAAGGGCCTCACTAAGTAGTAGCTGAGACTGTCCTTGAACCAAGATCCTCCTGTCTCAGCCTCCCAAATGCTGGGATGACAAGCATGCGCCACCACGCCCAGCGATTTAAGACTTGCTTTTAAAAATAGAATGATATCACTTTCCAGTCCCAGAGCTAGGATATATTGAACAAGTCGCCTGTCATGAGGCTTTGGGGCTGGCATTGTAGCTAGATAAAGATGAATTATAACTCTCAAGTCAATCAGCTGGACCAGTTGTCCTAACACTGATTTTTATTTTTATTTTTTCTGGTGGTACTGGGGGTGAAACCCAGAAGCTTTCCACCTCCGGGCTATACTCCCAGACCCATTTTATCATATTTTTTTGGAAACAGGGTCTCACTAAGTTACTGAGAGCCTCACTAAGCGGCTGAGGCTGGCTTTCGAACCTGCGCGATCCTCCTGTCTCAGCCTCCCAAGCGCGGGAATTACAAGCGTGCGCCACCACACCCGGCCCTAACACTGATTTTTATAAAGGTGAATTTTCCCGCACCACCTGCTGCATATAGTAGTGGTTTGGTGGGATATTTCAAGGAAGTGTGGCTGTTTTTATCTAGGCAAATGACAACAGCCAGGTCAGCAACCCGTCACAGGGCACTTGTGATCCACGTACAGGCTTAGGCTGTCTCTGGGGCCAAAGCAAGTCTTGGGGGGCTGAGGACAGGGAACTGGGGAGACAGATGGACGGCCATGACCTGCGGGCCCGGTGGCCGCCAAACAATCTTGACCCAGGCTTCCCCAACCCTCAGGTAGAAATTGTGATGTCCCTGCTGGGCATGTTCTGCCCCCCTCTCTTTGAAACCATCGCTGCGCTGGAGAATTACCACCCGCGCGTTGGGCTGAAGTGGCAGCTGGGACGCATCTTTGCGCTCTTCCTGGGGAATCTCTACACGTTTCTCTTGGCCCTGATGGATGACGTCCACCTCAAGGTAAAACCACAAACATTCCCCTAGTGTCCAAAGCCCACCATATTGCCTTTTTAAAATATGATACTCTATAGCTGGGCGTGGTGGTGGACGCTTGTAATCCCAGTACTTGGGAGGCTGAGACAGGAGGATCACGGTCCTCGGCCAGCCTCAGCTACTTAGTGAGGCCCTCTGCAATTTAGTGAGACCCGTTTCAAAATTAAAAAAAAATAAATAAAGCTTGGAGTGGTGGCACACGCTTGTAATCCCAGCATTTGGGAGGCTGAGAGAGGAGGATCGTGGTTCAAAGCCAACCTCAGCTACTTAGGCTCTTTGCAACTCAGTGAGACCCTGTTTCAAAATAAAGAATAAAAATAGGGCTGGGGTGTGTAACTCAGAGGTAGAATGGCCCTGTGCTTCAGCCCTAGTACTGCAAAAAAAAAAATAATAATAATAATAATAATAAATAGAACTGGGGGTATAGTTCAGAGGTGGAATGCCTCTGGGTTCCATCCCTAGTACCGCCAAAAATTAAAAAAAAAAGATAAATAACTAGAGTGGGGATGTGGCTCAGTGGTAGAATGCCCCTGGGTCCAATCCCAGTAGAGCAAGAGGCAAGAGCCCAGGGAGGCACTGCTGGGCCGACTGCAGGGTTGTGACATTTGCTAGCTCTAAGCTTTGCTCCTATGGAAACAGTTGGACCATCCCTGGCTCCTTCCCACCTCAATAACCATCTTCTGTTCCAGCTCTCCAATGAAGAGAAAATAAAGAACATCACTCACTGGACTCTGTTCAACTATCACAACTCCTCAGGTTGGAATGAGAGTGTCCCCCGGCCACCCCTGCACCCTGCAGATGTGCCCCGGGGCTCTTGCTGGGAGACAGCCGTGGGCATTGTGAGTAGCTCTGCTTTCTGAAAAGCTGACCCTTGTTCTCAGCTCTGTCCTGTTCCTTCCCTGACTTCCCATCACACTTATCAGTGTTCACCCTGCAATGATTTCTTAATCAGCTTGGAATGTACAAAATGAAAAAAACAGACCCTCTGCACCCTGGAAGACTCCACACCTATTTGCTGTCTTAAAAATCATGATGGGGTCTGTAGATCTTCAATTAAAATAAAAAAACAAGTAAGCCAGGTGTGGTGGTGCACACTTGGGAGGTTGAGACAGGAGGATCGCAGATTCTCGAGCAACCTCGGCGACTTAGTGAGGACCTCTGCAACTCAGTGAGACCCTGTTTCAAAATAAAGAATAAAAAGCCAGGCATGGTGGCGCACACTTGTAATCCCAACATTCAGAAGATTGAGACTGGAGGATTACGGTTTGTGGACAGCCTCAGCTCTTAGGCCCTCTGCAATTTAGTGAGACCCTGTTTCAAAATGAAGAATAAAAAATAGGGCAGGGGGTGTAGCTTGGATGTTGAATGCCCCTGGGTTCCATCCCCAGACCTGCAAAAAATAAAAATAAAAAATAAAAAATATCTAGCTGAAGGTAGAGCTCAGAGGTAGAATGTTCCAGGGTTCAATTCCCAGTACCACCAAAAAAAAAAAAAATTGTGATAGGGTCCAGTACATCTTTTCAATTTTGTTTTAAAGTAAATGATAGCCGGGCGTGGTGGCGCATGCTTGTAATCCCCACGCTTGGGAGGCAGAGACAGGAGGATCACGCAGGTTCGAAGCCAGCCTCGCTGGCTTAAGAGACCCTGTTTCCAAATAAAATGTAAAATAGGTCTGGGAGGCCGGGCGTGGTGGCGCACGCTTGTATTCCCCGCGCTTGGGAGGCGGAGACAGGAGGATCGCGCAGGTTCAAAGCCAGCTGCGCACGCGCTGGTTTAAAAGACCCTGTTTCCAAATAAAAATGTAAAAATAGGTCTGGGAGTGGAGCCCGGATGTAGAAGGGCTTCCAGGCACCCCAATACCACCAAAAAAAAAAAAAAAATAGGTCTGGGAGTGTAGCCTGAAGGTAGAAGGGTTCCACCCCCAGTACCACCAAAAAAAAAAAAAGTAAATGGTAAAGCCCGGCATAATGATACATGCTTGTAATCCCAGTACTTGGGAGGCTGAAACAGGAGGATTGCGCAAGTTCAAAGCCAGCCTCAGCTACTTAAAAATGAGGATCTCAGCAACTTAGTGAGACCCTGTTTATAAATAAAATATAAAGTAGGTCTAGGAATGTAGCCCAGAGGTTAAAGCCCCGTGGTCCCATCCCCAGAACCAAAAAAAAAAAAAAAGTAAATGACATATCCCCTACAAAACCAGAGAGAAGTCTGTTCTTCTTCTATATGTTTCTGTGTTTTATTTTTCTCCATAAACCAAGAAAAAAAATCTGATTAACAGGGAGTTGAACATTCAGTCTTGGCAGGGGCAAAGGGCATCTTAGAGCAGGTGGGGGCAGAGATGAGCTGTCGGGGATCAGATCCCCGGGACGGTAAGGACAAGCACATTGCTGGACCGGCCAGCAGCAGGCAGTCTGCATGGTAGGCGCTGGCTCCCATCACCCCGTGAGACTGACGGCATTATCAGCTTCAAGAGCTCAGAGCTCATTTCAAAATCACACAGCTAGAAGTCATTTGTATAGCTGGAACATAAATGAAGCATTCTGCAAAGCCCGAGCTCCTTTCTCTGCGCCACCACCCTGCTGTGAAGGACCAGGTCACAGAGATGATTCCGGAGGCTAGAGGAGATTCTGTGCGGCCACCGGCCATTGAGAGGAGAGGGCAGGGTCAGAGCCGGGCCTCACCCTCTCTCTGTGTCTCCTTGCAGGAATTCATGCGGCTGACGGTGTCTGACATGCTGGTTACCTACATCACCATCCTGCTGGGGGACTTTCTGCGGGCCTGCTTCGTCCGGTTCATGAATCACTGCTGGTGCTGGGACCTGGAGGCTGGATTCGTAGGTGATGGTTCCGTAGACATTCCGCAGGGCGGTGTGTGGGCTATCCGCTGACAGCCCTCGTCAGCTTCATTTCTTCCTGTGCTTAGCAAGTCTCTGCTCTGTGACGCAGTGGAGTGTCTAATCTGCATTTCCCTTAAGAGCCTCTGCACCTCTGTAGGAGAAACTCTGCCGTTTCCCAGTGTTCTCTTACCTGGGATCCAGAGGAGCTCAGCCCTGGAGAAAGGTGGGCCGAACGCTGGAGCGCTGAGCAGGCGATTGGTGGAGAAATGTCTATGCAACGTGACTCTCATTAGGGAGGCGGAAGCCCTAGGTGGACTGGGATGTCTTAGAAAGTCGGCGTGGTGGTGACGCCTGTGATCCCAGCATTCGGGAGGCTGAGACAGGAGGATCGCAGTTCGCAAACAGCCTCAGCTACTCAGCGAGGCCCTCTGCCACTCAGTGAGACCCTGTTTCCAAATAAAGAGTTAAAAATAAGGGCTGGGGGTGTAGCTCGGAGGTCAAATGCCCCTGGCTTTCACCACCAGTGCCACAAGTTCCACAGCACCTCACTGCCCACCCATTGCGGGCATCTCCAGTGTTGAGGTGGGGAGCGGTCCTTAGCTGGGCGCCCGACTATCTACACCGTAGATAACCTTGGTTACCTAAGTCCCTCATCCTGGTCTGCAGCCAGATGCCTGGCCCAGGTCACGGTGCCAGTATGGATTTCTGTCACATTTTTTTTCTTTTAGTCCCCCACCAGTTTTAAAACAGCCTTCACAACTCCTCCCTAGCAGCAAGGACGATTTTATAATCTTGTCTGAGAACAAGGATGAAAGAGTGGGGCATTGTGGTACCTGCCTTTAATCCCAGTATTTGGGACCCTGAGGATTGCAGGCTCAAGACCAGTCTCAGCAACTTAGTGAGTCACTGTTTCAAAATAAAAAGGAAAACGAGGTGAAGGTGTAGCTCAGAGGTAGAACACCCCTGGGCTCAGTCCCCAGCACCAAAAAAGAAAAAACAAAGAACAGCCGGGCGTGGTGGGCACGCTTGTAATCCCTGCATTTGGGGGGCAGAGACAGGAGGATCGCACAGGTTCGAAGCCAGCCATGTGGCTTAAGAGACCCTGTTTCAAAAAAATAAAATAGGTCTGGGAGTGTAGCCCGGAGGTAGAAGGGCTTCCAGGAACTCCCCCACCCCCCAAAAAAGACGACATTTTAGATAGAACGACACAACAATGCACAGATATGCTCATAGTAACTTACAAGTTCAACAAGATACCAGGTTATACTAAAGTATTGATTGATTGATTGATTGATTGATTGATTTGGCATTGGGGACTGAACCCAGGGGCATTCTACCTCTGACCTACACCCCCAGCCCTATTTTTTTTTTTTTTTGCAGTATTGGGGATAAAACCCAAGCTACATCCACAGCCCTATTTTTTATTCTTTATCTTGAAATAGGGTCTCACTGAGTTGCAAAGGTCCTCACTAAGTAGCTGAGACTTACCACAAACCACAATCCTCCTGACTCAGCCTCCCAAATGCTGGGATTACAAGTGTGCGCCACCACGCCCAGCTCCCAGCTCTATTTTATTTTTACTTGGAAACAGGGTCTTACTAGGTTGATGAGAGTCTCAATACTTGCTAAGACTGTCCTCGAACCTGCGTTCCTCCTGTCTTAGCCTCCCAAGTACTAGGATTACAAGCGTGTGCCACCACACCTGGCAAGTTTATTTTTAAAAAGGCATGTGGAAGGCTGGGCGTGGTGGCGCACGCTTGTAATCCCCAAGCTTGGAGGCGGAGACAGGAGGATCACGCTGGTTCGAAGCCAGCCGCGCTGGTTTAAGAGACCCTGTTTCCAAATAAAAAAAATACAAAATAGGTGTGGGAGTGTAGCCCCGAGATAGAAGGGCTTCCAGGAACCCCAGTGCCACCAAAAAAAAAAAAAAAAAAAAGCATGTGGAAGCCAGGTGTGGTGGCACACGCTTATAATCTCTGTACTTGGAAGGCTGAGACAGGAGGATCACAGGTTCAAGGCTAGCATCAGCTACTTAGCAAGGGCCATTGCAACACAGTGAGACCTGTTTGGAAATAAAGAATAAAATATAGGGCTGGGGGTGTAGCTCCAAGGTAGAATGCCACTGGGTTCAATCCCCAGTGCCCCCCCACCCACCCACACACACAAATGTGGAAGCCAGCCATTGTGGCACAGGCTTGTAATCTCAGTACTTGGGAGGCTGAGACAGGAGATAAAAGGTTCAAGGCCAGTATCAGCTACTTAGTGAGGCTCCCCACAACTTGGGTGGGACCCTTTTTCAAAATAAAGAATAAAAAATAGTGAAAGCTAAGTATGGTGACAGCACACTTGTAATCCCAGTACTTAGGAGTCTGAGACAAGAGGATCACAGGTTCGAGACCAGCCTCAGCTAGTTAGTGAGACCCCGTTTCAAAATAAAAGAATAAAAAGAAATGGGTCTGGAGGTGTAGCTTGGAGGTAGAATGCCCTGAGATCAATCCCCAGCACCACAAACAATAATAATAGTATTGTGTACCGCTGTGTGTTTTGGTACCACAAAAAAATTTTTAAACATGTTAAAGAAACAGAATCCTGCACCTAAGCCTCCTCTCCAGGTTTTAGAGAAGGTTGTATGGGGCGGAGGGGCCTTGACTTGGCCAGTTGGCTGATATGTGGTCTGGCCAATACCACCCAACGTGCGCTCTCTCTCTCTCTCTCTCTCTCTCTCTCTCTCTAGCCGTCATACGCCGAATTTGATATTAGTGGAAATGTACTGGGTTTGATATTCAACCAAGGGATGATCTGGTAAGTTATCCATTTTGTCTGAGGACTGCCCAATTTGGGGAAGTAAAAAAAAAAAAAATCCTAGAATCCCCAACTTCGCCACTCAGCTAGCTTCAGGAACAGGACCAGTCTGACCTCTCTGAGCTCCCTCCTCCAATGAGAAACGAGAGGGCAGGAGCAGGGGAGAACCGGGCTGCTTCTGGCTCCACGTGCAGTGGAGAGAAAGCAGGGAGGGAAAGGGCAGGAGAAAAAAGGTGGGAAGGAAGGAAGAAGAGGTGGGTGGCACACGCTTGCACTTGTAATCCCGGTACTTGGGAGGCTGAGACAGGAGGATGCGGGTTCAAGGCCAGCCTCAGCTATGTAGTGAGGCCCTGTTTCAAATAGGGCTGAGGGTGTAGCTCAGAGGTAGATGCCCCTGGGTGCAATCCCTAGTACAGAAGAGGAGGAGGAGGAAGAGGAGGAGGAGGAGGAGGAGGAGGAAGAAGAGAAAGAAGAAAGGAAAGAGGGAGACAGAAACAAAAGGAGAAGAAGAGCTGGTGAGGTGGTGCACACCTGTATACCCAGCATTTGGGAGGCTGAGACAGGAGGATCATAGCTCACAGCCAGCCTCAGCTACTCAGTGAGACCCTGTTTCAAAATAAAGAATAAAAAATAGGACTGGGGGTGTAGCTCCGAGGTAGAATGCCCCTGGGTTCCATCCCCAGTGCCACAAAAAATAAACAAATAATAAAATAAAATGCCAGGTGTGATGGTGCACACCTGTAATCCCAGTACTTGGGAGACCAAGACAGGAGGATCGCAGGTTCCAGGACAGCCTCAGCTACTACTTAGTGAGACCCTTTGCAACTTAGTGAGACCCTGTTTCAAAATAAAGAGTAAAAAATAAGGCTGGGGGTATAGCTCAGAGGTAGAATGCCCCTGGGCTCCATTTCCAGTATTAGAGAGAGAGAGAGAGGAGAGAGAGAGAGAGACAGACAGACAGACAGACAGACAGACAGATAAACAGGCAGGCTGCTCAGCTTGGGCCCCTGGCTCTGGCCCAGCTGGGAATGGGAGGCCCCGAGAGGCATCCTTGCTGATGCCGGGCGGAGAGGCAGGGCTTCGGTCCTGACAAGTGCCCAAGCCAGTGATGCTCGGCATCTCCGTCGCCTGAGATCTGGGCGGCCATGGCGAGGTGACGAATGTCCCCACTAAAGAGGAGGCCCCTGCCCTTGGGACCTACAGGGAAGCAGCGCAGCCCCTCGCCCCAACCGGTCTCCCTCCCTCAGCCTCCTGGGCCAACCAGGTGTCGGTTTCTGCCCTTCCAGGATGGGCTCCTTCTACGCCCCGGGACTGGTAGGCATCAACGTCCTGCGCCTGCTGACCTCCATGTACTTCCAGTGCTGGGCCGTGATGAGTAGCAACGTCCCCCACGAGCGTGTGTTCAAGGCCTCCCGCTCCAACAACTTCTACATGGGCCTGCTGCTGCTGGTGCTGTTCCTCAGCCTCCTGCCGGTGGCCTACACCATCATGTCCCTCCCGCCCTCCTTTGACTGCGGCCCGTTCAGGTGCAAAGGCCCTGCGGCACGCTGGCACCTCCTTCCCAAGGCAGTCTCTTCGCAGGGCTGGCTCAGGCTCTGGTGCCGTGTTCCGTGTCCGCTTTGGGCAGCTCATCGGCGTGAGTCAATGGGATTTCCTGCTAGGCTAGAAATAGAAAAGTTCCATGTCTAGCCAGGCGTGGTGGCGCACACTTGTAATTCCAGTACCTGGGAGGCTGAGACAGGAGATCCAGGTTCAAAGCCAGCTACTCAGTGAGGCCCTCGGCAACCTAGTGAGATTCTGTATAAACTAGGGTTTCATCCTTCTTGAGAGCCTGTCCCAGGCTCCCGCCCATGCACAAGTGGATGGGGCAGTCGAGTGGGGCCCCGCACCACACTTGTGCACCCTGAGAGCAAGTACCAGGCAGACTGTGCCCCGGGCCTCGCCCACCTCGCTCTAGCGCCAGCCCTGTCCGCGGTGTGTGGAAACGCCTTTGGGGATGCTGATCGAATTCTTGGGATCTTCGTGGATACGGGCTTACCTACTGTAAGGTTCTAGCCTCCGTGGAGGTAGAAGGGGCGTTTGCAGATGTGTTTTGGCAGAACCTGATCTGGTCATACAGGGAAGGGGTGCGAGTCCAGAACGGAGCCACATACTGAGCCCCGGGAGGCTGGGAAGCCAGGCTGAAGGGGAACCACGCTGCAAAGGCCGGTCGGCTTCTTCCTGAGCCGCTTTGGAGGGCTGGGCCTGAGCCGCCCACCGTGCCCAAGCAGGACACCAGCGAGCAGGCCCCTGCCGCTCCTGGTCCTGGCCCGCCGTGCCCTGGGGCCTCATCTGCTGCCTCCAGAGGCCTCACAACCTGCACGGGGGCAGGGGCCTGGCACTAGAGTTGGACAGAAACATGGCTGCTGCCCCTGCCTTCCCCACTCACTAGCTCCAGGTCTTTACTAAGAGGTCACCTTCCCAGGGAGCCCTGTCCTGGGACTCCTGACTGAAATGTCACAGAAACACACACGCACACACACGCACACACATGCACACACATACACACATACACATGCACACACAACACATGCACACATACACATGCACACACATACACATGCACACACGTACACACACACACACCATTGTTTCTGCTCGTTCTCTCTCCTTATTACCACTAGCCTGCCTTACCTTTTGCTTATTTATCTTGTTTCTTGTCTTATCCCTCACCAGGACATAAGTTCTTGAAGGAATGGCCATTGCTTTCTTTTTTCTTTTTTTTTTTTTTTGGTCTGTTTTTGCGGTACTGGAGATTGACCCAGGAGCATTCTACCTCCGAGCTACACGGCTGGGCCTGTTTTATTCTTTATTTTGAAACAGGGTCTCACTAAGTTGGACAAGTCCTCACTAAGTAGCTGAGGCTGGCCGAGAACCTGCGATCCTCCTGTCTCAGCCTCCCAAGTACTGGGATGATAAGGGTGCGCCACCACGCCCGGCTGTTTTCTTTCTTAACGCGTTATAGTGTTTGGAAGAGAACTTCATGTCTGATCGATGCTCACGTCAGACCCATACCCTCGCAGAAATTCAGTGACACAGGGAGAGACTTAGGGTCTGGACCCCATCGCACACCTCCGGGGCCAGGCAGGCAGCAGGAATGACTGAAATGGACGTGCTGCGGAGCGTATGGTGAGAAGCGGGCGCTGGCAACCGTAGCACGGGCACGGAGTCCAGACCACCTCCGATCTGGTAAACAAAGTTGAATGGGAACCCAGCCGCACACCCATTTGCTTACATATAGTCTATGATTGCTTTCTTCTCATTACAAGAGCAGAGCTGGGGACTGAAAGCAGAACCATCTGGCCCAAGAAGTCTAGGTTTCTTGTTAGCCAGCCCTTTGCAGAAAACATTTGCCGAGCCCCAGGTTTAAGAACAGACTCCGCCGCCAGCTCCGCCGTTTATCAGCTGGGTGAGCCTGAGAAACCACTTAGCTCTGCAGGTTCATTGCCTGAGAGATGGAAATGCTGGTAGTGTTGGCTCCTGGGCTGTTAAGGGCTTTTAGCGTGTTCCTGTTTGTAGAGGAGCGTGCTGGTCCATGGAAAGGAATGTCAGAGTTTGTTAAACGCGAGCCCTGCAGGTGAAGAGCGGCTGGTGCTCATCTGAAGCCGGCTGTTACCATCAGGAAAATGGGCCCAATTGGCCAGATCTTCCAGATCTCTGCAGAAATCTGAACATTTACTTGAAGTCCTCTATTTTTATCATAGAAATTCTTTCTTTTCTTTGGCTGTATATGCATGGTATTGGAGGTTGAACCCAGGGATATTCTACCTCCAAGCTATGCTGCAAATCCTATTTTTTATTTTATTTGCGGTACTGGGGATGGAACCCAGAGGCATTCTACCTTTGAGCTCCACCCCCAGCCCTATATTTTTATTCTTTATTTTGAAATAGGGTCTCAGTGAGTTGCAAAGAGCCTACTAAGCAGCTGAGGCTGTCCTCCAACAGTGATCCTCCTGTCTCAGCCTCCCAAATGCTGGGATTACAAGCGTGTGCCACCACGCCCAGCTAGTCTTTTTATGTTTGAAACGGGGTCTCATTGAGCTGTGAAGGTTCTCACTGAGTAGCTGAGGCTGCCCACGAACCGCGATCCTCCTGTCTCCACCTCCCAAATGCTGGGATTACAAGTGTGTGCCACCACGCCTGGCTTATTCTTTATTTTGAAACAGGGTCTCACTAAATTGCTGAGGCTGGCCTGGAACCCGAGATTCTCCTATCTCAGCCTCCCAAGTGCTGGGGTTCCAGTCGTGCACCAACACTCCTGGCTCTTCCTTTAGTCTCTAAAAACAAGCTCCTCATTTGCTAGTGAGGTAGTAATTGAATGGTGTTTGATTGCAGGAGCTGAAGAAATGTAACCAGAGAAAATAAACTATAAGATGTCTAGAATTTCTAGGAAGGGCAAATTGCTTGAGGAATTGAGGACATTAAGAGCAACGTCCCATTCAAAAACAAGGCAAATGATTCCAAGTGCTGTTCCTTGAAAAGGCTTTTGACAAGTTAACAGATGCTACTGATACTGCTCAGCTGTTGATTATCTGAGGATTTAATACCAACTTGAAGAGACTGAAAAGGAACATCTGAGTGTTCTGTGTGAAAAAAATGTGGGCGAGAATATTTTCAACAAAACCGAGAAAGCGCCAATCCGGCACCCCCTGAAGGGGCATCTGCTATGAAGTGTGGCTGTGCGTGAGAAGGGTCAAAGTAGGTGTGGAAGCCGGGCGCGGTGGCGCACGCTTGTAATCCCCGCGCTTGGGAGGCGGAGACAGGAGGATCGCGCAAGGTTCGAAGCCAGCCGCGCACGCTGGCTTAAGAGACCCTGTTTCCAAATAAAAATATAAAATAAGTCTGGGAGTGTAGCCCCGAGGTAGAAGGGCTTCCAGGAACCCCAGTACCACCAAAAAACAAAAATCAAAGTAGGTGTGGAGCAGAGGAAGCTTATCTGGACAAGTGTGCAAAGTTTGTGAAAACTGGGTGTCTGTGCCATGGATATTGTCTTATTGTCAGGCCATATCTATATATTTTTTGTGTGGTACTGGAGATGAAACCCAAGGACATTCAACCTCTGCGTTACACCCTCAGCCCTATTTTTTTAGTGTTTTCATTTCTTGAAACAGGGTCTCACTGAGTTGTGAAGGGCCTCACTAATTAGCTGAGGCTGTCCGCCAACTGCGAACCTCCTGTCTCAGCCTACCGAATGCTGGGATTATAAGCGTGCGCCACCATGCTGGGCTCTTAAATCACCTTTTAAAGTCCTACTTTCAGCCGGGCGTGGTGGCGCACGCTTGTAATCCCCGCGCTTGGGAGGCAGAGACAGGAGGATCGTGCAGGTTCGAAGCTAGCCCCGTGCGCTGGCTTAGGAGACCCTGTTTCCAAATAAAAATGCAAAAATAGGTCTGGGAGTGTAGCCCGGAGGTAGAAGGGCTTCCAGGAACCCCAGTACCACCAAAAAAAATATAAATAAAATAAAATAAAGTCCTACTTTCCAATGCTGCCACAATAAAAACCCATACTTGTGAGGCTAAAACAGGATGGCGGTTCACAGCCAGCCTCAGCTACTTAGTGAGGCCCTCCGCAACTTAGTGAGACTCTGTTTCAAAAATAAAAGAATAAAAAATAGGGCTGGGGGTGTAGCTCAGAGGTAGAATGCCCCTAGGTTCCATCCCTAGTACTACAAAAAAATAATAGCAAAGTACATATTAAATAAAAGTAATAAGCCTCATGACTTGGTGATGCGCTCGGCACTCGGACCGCTGTTGGGCACGGGCCGGCCATGAGCTGGCTCAGCGGTGACGGCTCATCTCTGCCATCCGAGCAGGAAAGCAGCCAGCGATGCCTGCGCAGGGCTACGGTCCAGCAAAACCACCCATGGGCGTGGAAACCTGAACTTCATACTCCAGTTGTCGTGTGTGACAGAACGTTAGACTTCTTTGATTTTTTTTCTTCCCGGCCATTTGAAAATGTAAAGACCTTGCTTAGCTCCCAGGACACATAAAAAGAGGTAAGAGGGCGTGGTGGCGCACGCCATGCACATGCTAGGCACTGATCTTACCCATCCTCACTAAGTAGCTGGTCCGGGGGCCATTGTCAACCCTAAACTGTATTTTCCACAAGGAATTAAAAAACAAGATGCTGCAAGCTGCATTTGCAACTCGATGGCATGTTTAGTATCATGAATCCTTTATTTATTATTTATTATTTTTATTTTTTTGGTGGTACTGGGGTTCCTGGAAACCCTTCTACCTCCAAGCTACACTCCCAGACATATATACATATATATATATATATATATATATATTTTTTTTTTTTTTTTTTTGAAACAGGGTCTCTTACGCCAACGAGGCAGGCTTCAAACCAGCGCGATCCTCCTGTCTCTGCCTCCCAAGCATAGGGATTACAAGCGTGCGCCACCACACCCGGCCCCACATGAATCCTTTAAACAATCTTCTGAACTAAATACTGTTGTTATAATACCATATTACGCTATATGGTATTTTTATTTTTGTTTGTTTTGGTACTAGTTACATTACCCCGCCTTTTTTTTTTTTTTAACTGTGTCTTGTTAAGTTGCTGAGGCTGGCCTCGAACATATGATCCTCCTGTCTTAGCTCCTAAGTACTAGGATTACAGGTGTGCACCACTGCACCCAGCATATATTCGTATGCCGTGTGTGTGTGTGTGTGCGTATGTGTGTGTGTAGAAAGTAGGACAAAGATATTTTCAGTATTTGCCTAAGATAGCAAAACTCAGCATGTCCAATAAATTCCTGTGATGATGAAAACATTCCGTACTTGCCCCTTTGACATAGTACTTACTAGTCACACAACTATCATCACTTATTGCATGGTTAAGAAGCAGAGTTAAATTTTACTTCATTTTAATTATTTTACACACTTATATACATATATATTTTATGCAAATATATCTCTATTTAGCGTGTGAGATTGAAACCAAGGGTTCTACACTTCTGAGCTACACCCCCCAGCCCTATTTTATTTTGAAATAAATTCTAAGTTAATGGGAGTTGCCAGGTGTGGTGGCGCACGCTTGTAATCCCAGCATCTGGGAGGTGGAGGACAGAGGATCGTGGTTTGTGGACAGCCTCAGCTACTTAGTGAGGCCCTCCGCAAATTAGTGAGACCCTGTTTCAAAATAAAGAATAAAAAAAATAGGGCAGGGGGTGTAGCTCAGAGGTCAAATGCCCCTGGGTTCCATCCCCAGACTCATGCACACAAAAAGAAGTTATTGAGAGTCTCACTAAGATGCTAAGCTGCCCTCGAACCTGCTATCCTCCTGTCTCAGCCTCCTAAGTACTGAGATGCACCACTGCTTCCAGTTTATATGTTTTAATAACCACATTTAGTAATACAACTTGAGTAGAAGAGCCAGGATATTAATAGAGGCTTAAAAAGAAGAAATCTATTGGTCCTGTGTCCCACTGCTAATAGAGAGGAGAACGAGTATGTGAACCAGGAATTTTAAACCCTTAAATCCACTTCCTATCATCAGAATTACCCAGCCAGAGCCACTGGCATCCAGAAGTCTCCGGGCAGGTGTTTGCCGAGTCAATGTGCTTGAGACTCAAATACTTTGAAGAAAACTGCAATTGTTGTGAACAGTACAGAAGTCTGTCTTGGGCAATCCAGTCTTCTGAGATTATAGTCTGAAAACTAACCGCGGATATGTTTAGAGGCACCGTAAAATTCCCATTCTACCAGCCTCTGGAGAACGGTGTCCACCATGCCAGGGAACCCAAAGGGAGACTGATTAGGTCACATAGATACACCACAGGCAATTTTTTCAGATTAGAATATAGGAGAAAAGACCGGCATGGTGGTGCACGCTTGTAATCCCAATACTTGAGAGGCCAAGACAGGATCACAGGATTGAAGACGGCCTCAGCATGTAGTGAGACTCTCATCAACCTAGTGAGACCTTGTTTCAAAGAAAAGAATAAAAATAGCCAGGAATGGTGGCACACACTTGTAATCCCAGCATTTGGGAGGCTGAGACAGGAGGATCGCTTGCAGTTTGAGGACAGCCTCAGTTACTTAGTGAGGCCCTCTGCAACTCAGTGAGACCCTGTTTCAAAATAAAAAATAGGGCTGGGGGTATAGCTCAGAGGTAGAATGCCCCTGGGTTCAATCTCCAGTACCACCCTCCCATGCCACCACACACACAATATGAGAAAATCCTTTTTTTTTTTTTTTTTTTGGCAGTACTAGGGATGGAACCCAGGGACATTCTACCTCCAAGCTACACCCCCAGCCCTATTTTTTATTAATTTGAAACAGGGTTTCACTGAGTTACACAGGGCCTCACTAAGTAGCCGAGGCTGGCTGAGAACTGCGATCCTCCAGTCTCAGCCTCCCAAGTGCTGGGATACAAGCGTGCGCCACCACGCCCGGCTGAGAAAGTTTTCAAACCCAGAAGACAAATGTAGTTTGAGGGGTTGAGAGGAACCAAGGGCAGGAGGCTTGAAACCAAGGTGCTGACCAAAGCGGCAGTCCTCAGAAGTTTCCCATGTCCCGCCCGTCAGAGGCCAGCCCTGCCCCAGGACAGCGCGGTGAGCCGCAGCTTTGGGGCCGGGAGCCGGGGGAGCACAGATGGCTGTGCGCCACGCAAGCTGTGCGCAGGCCTTGACGTGTCCGCCTCCTTTTTCCAGTGGAAAAAACAGGATGTACGACGTCCTCCAAGAAACCATTGAAAACGACTTCCCGACCTTCCTGGGCAAGGTCTTCGCTTTCCTCGCCAACCCCGGCCTGATCATCCCCGCTATCCTGCTGATGTTGTGAGTTAGCCAGGACCCACCCGCGCCCCACCTCGCGGACCCGGCGGGGGGCCTTCCTTTCACCCTCTTGGTTTGGACTCCTCAGATGCAGATCCTAAAACAAGGATTTACATGCAAGTAGCTGTAGCCGGGCGTGGTGGCGCACGCTTGTAATCCCAGCACTTGGGAGTCTGAGACACGCTTGTAATCCCAGCACTTGGGAGTCTGAGACAGGAGGATCGTGGTTCGTGGACAGCCTCAGCTCCTTAGTGAGGCCCTCTGCAACTCAGTGAGACCCGGTTTCAAAATAAAGAATAAAAAATAGGGCTGGGGGTGTAGCTTGGAGGTAGATTGTTCCTGGGTTCCATCCCCAGTACTGCAAAATAAAAAATGCAAGTAGTTTACAGAAAAAGGGCAAGAAAATATGATTACTGCGGTGGAACCTGGACTCTGATCCTGCTGGGGAGCTCAGAGACACAGAGTGCCTGAGTTCCCCCCTTCCTGCAGGTCAGGGCTCAGTCCCCCTCAGTCACTCACTGAGGGCCCGGAGTTGGCTAATTCCCTGCCGCTTGGGGGTAGCATGGCTTCAGGGGGTGGGAAGAGAAGGGGAGCTTCTGTACAGGGCTGGGAGCTGCAAATCTTTCAGGAAACACACTGAAAAACAGGATCCTCTTCTTTCTGTTGGCATTCCAGCCGTGCGCGAACTGTGCCCTGCACACATCCATGCCCTGCTTTGTTGATTCACCGCAGACTCAAAAGCAATGGGGTCTGTTGAGCATGGAAGGTAGCCTCCTTCCCGGGATGGAGAGCCTCCTCCCACAGCGCACAGGCGCCGGGAGCTCCTCCTCCACCCCCAGAGCGCCAGCTCTCCTCAAGACCCCGAACCACAGGAGGCTTGCTTTTCTCTTGCAGCCTGGCCATCTACTACCTGAACTCGGTTTCCAAAAGCCTTTCCCGAGCTAATGCCCAGCTGAGGAAGAAAATCCAAGGGGTGAGTCTGGGGGTTTCATCCCCAAAGGTAAAAGGATGTCTTGACTTCGTTTTGTTTTGTTTTTTGCTTATTTGCTCTGTGACCCCAGTTGTTTTATCTCAATTACTTTCTTCCAAACTAAATCCAAAAATATCTGTATTTTAGGAAGTAAAACACAGAGGAGATACTTGTAAGATTCAATAGTATGCATTTATATCATTTAGAATTTAGGAGGAGCTGACTTTTTTTTTTTTTCTGGTGGCACTGGGGGTGGAACCCAGAGGCTTTCTACCTGCGGGCTCTACTCCCAGACCTATTTTATACTTTATTAGAAACAGGGTCTCACTAAGTTGCTGAGAGCCTCAGTAAGTAGCTGAGGCTGGCTTCGAACCTGTGCGATCCTCCTGTCTCAGCCTCCCAAGTGCGGGGATGACAAGCGTGCGCCACCACACCCGGCCAATAATGACAATTTTTGAGAGGTAGCTGAAGAACGGGGGAGGCACCAAGTGCTGTGCATGTATCACTGTCAACATGATGTATATTGTGATGCGAGACTATAGTGCACCAATAAAAGCATATAAAAATAAGGACATAGAGAACAGGAGTCAGCCGGGCATGGTGGCACACGCTTGTAATCCCAGTACTTGGGAGGCTGAGACAGGAGGATCATGGGTTTGTGGCCAGCCTCAGCTACTTGGTGAGGCCCTTGCAGCTTGGTGAGACCCTGCTTCAAAAAAAAAAAAAAGAACAGGAGTCAATGGGGTCAACCAATGCCCATACATAATAGATTCAGTAACCACAAATCCTAGGGATTAAGACTAATAATCTAAAGGGGCTGACGGTGTGGCTCAGCAATAGAGCCCATTCTTAACAATCACGAGACTCTGGGTCCAATCCCCAGCACCCATCCTACCCCTACAAAAAACCCAGAGAGTATAAATACTAACGGAAATGTTGTCAAAACAACACGTGTCTGGCCCCTTGGCCTAAGAGATCTCCTGGGTCCCTCCACATGCAGGCGGCCTCTCTCGGCATCCCCGCTGACGCCGCGTCCTGACTGCCCCAGTACACTCACACCTGGGAGGCAGACCTGGCCTCTGTAGCTCTCCCTCTTGCTTCCTCTCTCTCTCTTCTGGAATTAATCTTATCTGTCATCTTGCTTCTAGTTCCTCTCCCACACATCTTTTCCTTCTCTTTTATTTTCCTTTCTTTTCTTTTTTTCTTTTATTTTTTCGCAGTACTAGGGATGAAACCCAGGGGCATTCTAGCTCCAAGCTACACCCCCTGCCCTATTTTTTTAATTCTTTATTTTGAAACAGTATCTCACTAATTTGCAGAGGGCCTCACTAAGTAGCTGAGGCTGTCCGCGAACCATGATCCTCCTGCCTCAGCCTCCCAAATGCTGGGATGACAAGCGTGTGCCACCACGCCCAGCCTTTTTTTATTCTTTATTTTGAAACAGGGTCTCACTAAGTTGTGGAGGGCCTCACTAAGTAGCTGAGGCTGGCTGAAAACCCAGATCCTCCTGTCTCAGCCTCCCAAGTACTGGGATGACAAGCGTGCCCACCACGCCCGGTTCCACAAATCTTTCTGTTAACCTCAATGTCCAGATGCAGAAAGTTATTGAAATAGAGACCGGAAGGGTTAGATGTTCCTTTAAACACTATGTGAATCGAAGAGCATCAGGCTGTGCTGTCCAATTAGTGAGAGAATCAATAGCAAGCAGTTGAAGCCCGGCGTGGTAATCCAGCATTCGGGAGGCTGAGACAGGAGGATCGCGGTTCGCGGCCAGCCTCAGCTACTTAGTGAGACCCTCTGCAACTCAGTGAGACCCTGTTTCAAAATAAAGAATAAGCTGGGCGTGGTGGCGCTCGCTTGTAATCCCCGTGGCTTAAGAGACCCTGTTTCCAAATAAAAACATAAAATGGGTCTGGGAGTGTAGCCTGGAGGTAGAATGGTTTCCAGGAACCCCAGTACCACACACACACAAAAAAAAGAATAAAAATATTGGGCTAGGGGTGTAGCTCTGAGTTATAATGCCCCTGGGTTCCACCCCCAGTACCGAAAATAAATAAATAAATAAATAAATAAATAAATAAATAAATAAAAACAAGCAGTTGAAAATAGTCAGCAAGAACTGAAACGCGGCCCTGCCCTCTAGCTCCCGCCACCTGGGATGGAGCCTCATACACCACGCGCCCCCACCCCACCCACACACAACCGCTCATTTTCCCTGCAGCTCCGGGAAGTTGAGAAGAGCCACAAGTCTACCAAAGGCCGAGCCACAGCCAGGGAGTCAGAGGACACACTTCAAGGCAGCGCCGGGAAGCCCATCCCAGCGCAACTCACCAAGGAAGGTAAATCCTGTTCCATGTGGTGCGTTGTATCAACAAGGCCACGCGGCATGTGAAGTTGAACTGATCTGGGGCTGAAATCAGAATGCGAAGCTGGAGCCCGGCAGCGTGGTGGCACACACCTGTAATCTCAGCCTGTGGGAGGCTGAGACAGAAGAATCAAAGGTTCGCAGCCAAGCTGAGCTACTTAGTGAGGCCCTTTGCAACTTAGTGAGCCCTGTTTCAAAATAAAGAATAAGAAATAGGTCTGGGGGTGTACATTGGAGGTAGAATGCCCCTGGGTTCCATTCCCAATACTGGAGAAAAAAAAAGAAATGCTAAGCTGGGCATGGTGGTACATGCATATAATCCTAGTCCTGGGGAGGCAGAGACAGGAGGATCTCAGGTTTAAGGCTAGCCTCAGCAAGTAGTGAGACTCTCATCAACCTAGTAAGACCCTGTTTCCAAATAAAAATAAAATAGCCGGGCGTGGTGGCGCACGCTTGTAATCCCCGCGCTTGGGAGGCGAAGACAGGAGGATCGCGCAGGTTCGAAGCCAGCCTCGGCTACTTAGTGAGGCTCTCAGCAACTTAGTGAGACCCTGTTTCCAAATAAAATATTAAAAAAAAGGTCTGGGAGTATAGCCCGGAGGTAGAAAGCCTCTGGGTTCCACCCCCAGTACCATCAAAAAAATAAAAAATAAAATAGGGCTGGGGTTGTAGCTCAGAAGTGAAATGCTCCCAGGTAGCTGAGGCTGTGCACAACCTGAGATCCTCCTTTCTCAGCTGGGATTACAAGCGTAGGCCACCTTTCCCGCCTCCACCACATCCTCATTCTTGTCTTCGTTTTCCAGAGCCCACCTCTCCCTCTGCCAGCCAAAGCCAGACCCCGGACAAGAAGGCAAAGGGCCCTGGGACCTCCAGTTCTGCTGGCAGGGCCCCCCTGCCTGCTCCCCGGCACCTCCCTGCATCTCGGGCCCCAGGAGTCCCATCAGATTCTGGGCAGCCTCAGTCTCAGACTCGTGCCTGGAGGTCAACCTCTGGAAAGGGCGCTCAGAGGCCTCGCCACTGACCCACTGACGGCCGGAACCCACGGCAGCCGTGCGGGCAACCCTCGGGCCCCACTCCTTCTCACATACCCGCCCGCCTTCTCTAGTCCCCCTCCTCTCGCACACATGGGCACTTTCTCTTCTCTCGTTTGACGTGGGAACTTTGATTACTTAGTCTCGTCTCGGGCCCTTGCTGGCTACCAAAAGAAAGGGCG
This sequence comes from Muscardinus avellanarius, assembly GCF_963383645.1. Classification (NCBI taxonomy): domain Eukaryota; kingdom Metazoa; phylum Chordata; class Mammalia; order Rodentia; family Gliridae; genus Muscardinus; species Muscardinus avellanarius. The sequence continues at coordinate 14,465,539 of NC_137805.1, read as the reverse complement.
TTGGCTTCATCTGCCAATGGGAGCGGGGCCTTCCCTGCAGCAACCACGCTCCCCCAGGCCTTGGTTCCGGCAGCTCTGGACCTCCGCTCCAGTGGCCTTCATGACCCCAGACTAGGGAGGCCGGCACAGCCTCGTCTTTCTTCCGTAGTGTGAGTCTTGGGACCTGGTTTCTGTAGCTCCACTGAACACTGAACCAGAGAAGCAAAGGGGCCTGCATTTCTGGCCATCAGCTCCATCCGAAGGAGATGAGGAAGTTGGAATAGAAGGCCCCAGAAGTGAACATGGAGGAGGAGAAGCCGAAGTCCAGTCCTGGTGAGCAGGACCCAGCCCGGCCGGCCCAAAGCTGATGGCGCCAAGCACAAAACTGCATCGGGAAGTGAACGCCTCAGTCTTCTGGTCCCAGTGAAGGGAACCTCCAGGTTGCTCAGAACAGAAAAATCTTTTCCCCGAACCGAATTCTAAACAGAAGGTGATACCTACCTACTGTGTAAGGAACCTGGGCCGCGGCTTCTCTGAAGTGTTGCTAAGGGTGCAGTGAGCGCCCTGCCTCGGGGACGTTTCCGCTTGGTGTCATGTTGTGCTTCTGTCTCCTGGGGGCCGGAGTCAGCGAGGCCAGAACGAAGAAGGCTTTGCCAGAGCGGGGAAGTCGGCGGGTGGCAGCCCCGCTCTAGGACACTCTTCGCAGACTGGGCTTTCCTTAACTCTCCTGTGTGCCCAGGCCCAGGCAAGCGGTGTGCCTGCAGGACCAAGTGTTATAAAGGCCGCCCTCCCCCTTACCAGCCACCCCTACCGAGACAAGCCACCACCCAACCAGGCCCCCAGGCGCTCTCGGGGGGATCCCCCACACCCTAGAAGCCAGGTAACATCCTGATGGTAAGAAGGCGATTTTACAGAGATTCCAGAATCTACATTATTGAAACAATTCCAAATTCCCTCCTCATTTCATTCCCTTCCCAATCTAGGGTCAAAATGTCACATACAACCTGCGATGACGTGGGACTGGGGCCAGGTGCCCAAGAGAAACACAATAAATTATTCCACCCCGGTCCATCTCCAGCAAAGCTAATGAGTGTGCTGTGACGCCTGGTTTCCGTGGGGCCCACAGCCAGCCCCTGCACCCAACACTGCCTGTGTGGCAGTCATACGCCTCCTTTCCAGAGACAGCTCCCTGGCCCTAAATTCATCTTGAGACCGCAGCACAGGAATCCAGCTGATCTAACCCAACGGGTCACCTCCGGCAGGCCCAAAGGCAACTGCCATGCCAACACCTGGCCTTCAAAGTCATCCTGCCTGGGAATTGTAATGCCAGGCCCCAGAGACGGAGCAAGACCGGCTGCCTTCCTTAGCTGTCAGCCTCCTAGGGATTACCGCCAGGCCTCCAGTGGCTCGCGAGACCCGCCGTGGCACCCCACGACACAAGCAAATCATCTCTTTGGAGGAAGCATAATTTTATGTGGGGGGGTGTGTTTGTTATCTGTTGCTGTTAACAAATTATACCTGAAACTTGACAGTATAAAACAATAAATATTTCTTACTGTTGTGTTTCTGTGGGTCAGGGACTGGGAGGTGGCTTAGCCAGGCGATTCTGCTTCTAGATATTGCTGGTGGCCAATTTCCCCTAAAGCAAGGAAGGCGAACAAAGAAAAAGCCATGAAACCTTGAAGACCCAGCATCAGTTCCAGTGTGTGTGTGTGTGTGTGTGTGTGTGTGTGTGTGTGTGTTTGTGTTTTACTGGGAATGAACTCAGGGGCACCAAGCTCCTCTTGCTCTATTACGGCACTTCAAGAAATAAAACTGCCATGCAGAGAGGACATTTAATTTCTCTTGGCAGAAAGTAGCAAAGAAGAAATGTCCCATGAGAAGGAATAAGACAGTCCTCAGACCAAGGACCTAAATCCATACTATGTATGCTCCAAACAACCTAGGTGGGAATTTTAATTGCGGGTGATCTTAGATTGATAATCCCTCCAAAGAAGAAAAGTAAGAAGAGCACAACAAAGTAAGAGGCTGGAAATAAAATTGGTACCTAAATAAATAAATGCAAATGGAATCAATGATGCAGACAGAAGGTGAAGAATACTTGACGGACACCTTGAAATCCCATGTTCTCTTCCCAAGAGATACCTTTAGAGCCAAAGGACAGGATGGGTAAGGACTTCATCCCTCAACGGCAATACAAGCTGGGCGAGATGGCACATGGCTGTAAGTCCAGTACTTGGTTCAGGCAATGGCAAACGGCATCCGCTGAGCAAAGCGTTTGCCCGTGGTCCTAACCAAGTTTTGGGGTTCAGGAGCCGCCAGGTCCTCGCGGCCAAACCATGTAGGAGCACTGGGCTCAGGAAGCTTCCTCAGAACACTTCTCTGTGTTTCTGTGAAGAAATGTTGCATATATGTGTAACTCATTACCAAAGAATGCTGTGCGACTTCTCCTTTGAGAAGACAGCCCAGGAATTGCTAGAAGCCCCTTTCACACTGGTGAGCCAGTGCTCACTCGGGAAGTGAGTGCAAGTGTCGCCATCTCCTGGTAGCTTCATGTCATTTCCTTTCCTGAAGCACAGACTGGATTGATTTTTTTGGAACTGGGGATTAAATCCAGAGGCATTCTACCTCCGGACTACACCCTCAGTCTCTCTAGGTTGCTAAGGATGTCCTCAACAAAACTGCTATCCTCCTGTCTCAGCCTCCCAAGAACTAGGACTATAAGTGTGTGCCACCATGACTGCAGGGGCATTCTACCTCTGAACTACACACCCAGCCCTATTTTTTCTTTCTTTTTTCTTTCTTTCTTTCTTTCTTTCTTTCTTTCTTTCTTTCTTTCTTTCTTTTTGTGGTACTGGGGTTCCTGGAAACCCTTCTACCTCCGGGCTATACTCCCACATCTATTTTATATTTTTATTTGGAAACAGGGTTTCTCTTTTTTTTTTTTTTTTTTTTTTTTTGGTGGTGGTACTGGGGTTCCTGGAAGCCCATCTACCTCCGGGCTACACTCCAAGACCTATTTTATATTTTTGAAACAGGGTCTCTTACGCCAGCGCGGCTGGCTTCGAACCTGCGCGATCCTCCTGTCTCTGCCTCCCAAGCGCGGGGATTACAAGCGTGCGCCACCACGCCCGGCAAACAGGGTCTCTTAAACCAGCGCAGCTGGCTTCGAACCTGCTCAATCCTCCTGTCTCCACCTCCCAAGTGCAGGGATTACAAGCGTGCGACACCACACCCAGCTTTTATTTCTTATTTTGAAACAGGGACTCACTAAGTAGCTAAGGTTGGCCGGGAACCTGCGATCCTCCTGACTCAGCCTCCCAAGAACTGAGATTACAAGCAGGCGCAACCACACCTGGCCGTTTGCAATCTTTCTTGTACATACAACCTCTACTATCTTGAAAGGGGCAGTTGGAAGGTTGGATTTTCTCCCCCTCCGTGTAGTCTCAGGGTCTCTCAAGAGGCCTCACTAGCAAAGTATGTGGACTTTTTAGGAGGCAATTCAAGGTTCCCAAGAATGCAAAAGACCAAAGCCTGGTACTGCCACAGACCCAGCCCAGTTCAATGTGGGACATGGGACTTGATACCAGAAGGCATGGATTATTGGTGGCCATTTGGGGAAACTAGAACCAGAGGTGACTCTGGGATACCAAGACCCACAATTCTCCCGTTACTGCATGCCACCATGAGTACCGATAAGCAGAACATGAATCATTTCCTGCCTTAGAAAGATCATTCTAAAGCCAGGTACAGTGGCACACACTTGTAATCCCAGAACTTGGGAGGATGAGACAGAAAGATCACAGGTTCAAGGTCAACCTCAACAATTTAGTGAGACCCTGTTTCAAAATAAATAAAACAGAAACTGGGAATGGTGGCGCACACTTGTAATCCCACGCTTGGGAGGCTGAGACAGGAGGATTGCACAGGTTGAAAGCCAGCCTAAGCTACTTAGGCTCTCAGCAACTTAGTGAGACCCTGTTTCCAAATAAAATATAAAATAGGTCTGGGAGTATAGCCCGGAGGTAGAAAGCCCCTAGGTTCCACTCCCAGTACCACCAAAATAAATAAATAAATAATAAAAATAAAAAATATAACAGGGCTGGGATTGTAGCTCAAAGGTAGAATGTCCCTGGGCTCAATCCCTAGTAACAAAGACACACAAGAAATTAAAAAAGGAAGATCAACTGAGCCTGGTGGCCCACACTTGTAATCCCCGCGCTTGGGAGGCAGAGACAGGAGGATCACGCAGGTTCGAAGCCAGCCTCTCTGGCTTAAGAGACCCTGTTTCCAAATAAAAATATAAAATAGGTCTGGGAGTGTAGCCTGGAGGTTCCATCCCCAGTACCACCAAAAAAAAAAAAAAAAAAGGAAGATCATTCTGGCAGTAAAAAGAAAGACAACTTAGAGAAGGGAAACCAAGGGTTTTGTAGAAGGCCACTCTGGTGGTGGTCTGAAAGAAGGCAGGAACAGTGACCCTGAGCAGCTCAAGGAGAAGAAAGAAGTCTGCCTTTACACACTCAGACACTGCAGTGGGTCAAGATTATTAGTATTGAGGACATTATTTTAATAAAGGAATGTAGAAGAGGAGGCCAAAAGACTATTTTCTTTTAGTAGTTACACCATATCCCCAGCTCGTTATACGCCTCTGTGTCTCACTAGCTGAAGTTCACTTTTGTGCAGCCATCCAGGTCAGCAGATAGCTCTCACCCCTTTGTGGCCGGGGACTCAAGCCTGTGCCACATTCGGCTCACTGAGTGGCTCAGGTTTGGTTTTATTTCTGTTTTTATCCTGATCTAATAAAAAGAAATGGGCTAGACATGGTGGTACATGCTTGTAATACCAGTACTTGGCTTAAACAGGAGGATCACAGGTTCAAAGCTTGCTTCAGCAACATAACAAGGCTCTCTCTCAGAAACCCAGGGAGACCCTGTTTCCTAGTAAAGAAACAAAATAGGGCAGAGGGTGTAGCCTGGAGGCCAAATGCCCCTGAGTTCCATCCCCAGACCCGCAAAAAAAAAAAAAAAAAAAGAATAAAATAGGGTTGGAGGTATAGCTCGGAGATAGATTGACCCTGGGTTCAATCATTAGTAACAACAACAACAAAAAAGTAAAATGCAGTTCACTGATTCAGACTCATAAAAATTGATATGTGTAACAATTTAACCATATCTGTAAGTTATATTGAGAGTGAGGTTTTTAAGATTCGCCAACCTTATTTTTTAATGTATCAGGTTTATAAGAGTGAACTAAATCCAGTCACTGACAAAAAATGTACTAAATTTGTAAATGTGGCTTATAAGAATTTAACTTAAATTTTTCATATTTGTTTTTGGTACTAGGGATTGAACCCAGGGGCATTCTCTCTCTCAGCTATGTCCTCCAGCCCTAAATTTTTTATTTTGAACCCTCAAACCTGTGATCCTCCGGTCTCTGCCTCCCAAGTACTAGGGTTACAGGTCTGTGCCACCAAGCCCAGCTTGGTGATTTATTTCTTAAATCTCTTTAAAATAGTTATTTTACTAGCACATAGGCTACTTATCAATAACCAGGCCCTGGATTTGTAATTCTTTGTGTGTGTGTGTGTGTGTGGCACTGGGGATGGAACCCAGGGACATTCTACCTCCTTCTACCTCCAAGCTACACCCCCAGCCCTGTTTTTTATTCTTTATTTTGAAACAGGATCTGAGTAGCAGCTGAGGCTGTCTGCGAGCCGCGATCTCCTGTCTCAGCCTCCCGAATGCTGGGCTTACAAGCGTGCGCCACCACGCCCGGATCGTCATTCTCATATTATTTAAAACAAAAGTAATCTCAAAGCCGCCCCCGAGGGCCCCGCAGCCGAGGGCCGGCAGCACGTGGCCGGCGGGCGCGGGCCAGAAACCGGCCCGGGACGGCGGGGTCGTCCTCCCCCACGCCACTGCCTGCCACCATCGCCCTTTCTCTCCTTCTTCCTCTCTTTCTTGTAATAGTAAATTAAATGTCTAAGTGCTTGAAGCAGCCGCAGGAGCCCGCCGGCCCGCACGCGGTGCCCGGGCGCGGAGGGAGGCGAGCCCGTAGCGCGCCCAGCCGTCCCGCGGCCTGCAGGCCCCGCGGCTCCCGCGCGTCCCCGGCAACCGCCCGCCGCCGCCCGCGCAGCCGCAGAGGAGGAGCAGGGCCGCGCGCGCGCGCGCAGGGCCACACCACCCCGGCGGCCCCCCTCCGGCGGCCGGCGATGGTAGCGTCCGCGGCCTCTGATTGGCCCGCGAGAGGGAGGCGTGGCCTCCGGAGCCCGGTTCCGCGCGCCGGAGCCCGCTAGCCGCATTGCGAGCCGGGCGAGGAGCGGGCGCCATGGTGAGGAGTGGTGGTCGGTGCAGGCGATGCAGAGGCCGCGGTTGGGGTCTGGGCTCGGGCCGCAGCCCGGATCGGGCCCGGGGGAGGGCGCCGGGAGGACGCGGGGGCCTAGCCGGCGTTTCCGTTCCAGGTTCTGCTTCACGTGCTGTTCGAGCACGCGGTCGGCTACGCGCTGCTGGCGCTGAAGGAAGTGGAGGAGATCAGTCTGCTGCTGCCGCAGGTGGGTGGGATCGGCGCGCGCCCCGAGCGGCGCTGCAGCCCCCCGGGCCGCCGAGCCCCAGCGTGCACCGCGCGCTCCCACGTGGCCGGCCGCGCGGCGGCGGCGGGGGGGGGGGGCAGGCCGGGCCGCCTGCAGCAGGGTCTTACCTGACTCCCCATCAGCGTCGCTCCAGGAGCAGTTAGCCATGAGCCCGCGGATCCCCATCCGTGCGCGAGAGCGGAGCCGAGATGGAGGGCCTGGGCACTGGCACCTTTCAGTAGCTGATGATGACTCTACTGCGCAGCAAAGGCACGATGGGAGGAGGCACTCATCTTTTCTCCCCGCAGGTGGAGGAATGTGTGCTCAGCCTGGGCAAGTTCCACAACATCGTTCGTCTCGTGGCCTTTTGTCCCTTTTCCTCATCCCAGCGTGCCTTAGAAAATGCCAATGCGGTGTCTGAAGGTGAGTGGGCCGCCCAGTATTGAGATCAGCGAAAGGTGGAGGTCTTGTCATCACATTTGCTTTCTTTGCCTGGTTTATTCTAAACGTGATGTGTGCCGGGCAGCATTTGAGCCAGACAGGATGCAGTTTGAAGCACACAGCCCAGGTTGTAGGTTTTATCTCTTTGTGGACAACTTGAATGAAAGGGGGTGCCCACCATGTCACTGTCAACATTTACATTATGTGGGCCTGTCGTGCACCAGTAAAAGTATATTTAAAAATTAGCGGGGCGTGATGGTGCACGTCTGTAATCCCAGCATTCCAGAGGCTGCGACAGGAGGATCTCAGTTTGCAGACAGCCTCAGCTACTTAGGCCCTTTGCAACTCAGACTCTGTTTCAAAATTAAGGGCTGGAGATGTCGCTCGGAGGATGAATGCTCCTGGGTTTCATACCCAATACCACAAAAACAAAGGGAAAGGGGTCCTGTGCCCACGTTTTCCTGAAATACAAATGCCTGGCCCTCTCTTGTATCTTTCAGTTGACTGGAAAGGGCAATTAGGGCGAATACAGGCAAAGGAAAAGGGTTTGATCGCAGAAGACAAGTCAGGTTCTCTGTACTTGAGAGTATATAACAAGGCTTCAGTTACATAGCTTGCCATGTGCTGTCAGACCTGAGTCTAGTCCCTCCCTCGGTGAACCAGGCTTTGCAATGATGACTTTTAAATCTGTCAATCCCCTGAGCACGATCACTGATGTTTCCTTGTCTCTGAGCAATGCCTGAAGGCGAGGGGTCAGGTCTCGCATGCCATCCCAGCATGCTCTGTAATCAGCTGCGGGGGTAGGGTCCTTTTACCCAACACACCCGTCCGCTGCTTAGTGGGAGCTCTGTTTTTTTGCTCTGAGGCATTGTTCATGAGGACCTCCGTCTGCTCCTGGAGACCTACCTGCCATCCAAAAAGAAGAAAGTGCTCCTGGGAGTCGGGGACCCCAAGATTGGTGCTGCTATACAAGAGGAGTTAGGGTACAACTGCCAGACCGGGGGTGTAGTAGCTGAGATTCTACGAGGTAAGACACTCGTGCCATTTTTACACCTTCAGGAGGGTTCTAGAAACTTGCTTGAGGTTGTGGCCTCCTGCGTTCCCAGGACCGCAGGAGCCAGCTTGGGTCCCTCCCCTGCTCACAGTCCTCCCTCCTCTTAGGAGTTCGTGTGCACTTCCATAATCTGGTGAAGGGCCTCACTGATGTATCAGCTTGCAAGGCCCAGCTAGGGCTGGGACACAGCTATTCTCGTGCCAAAGTTAAGTTTAATGTGAACCGGGTGGACAACATGATCATCCAGTCTATTAGCCTCCTGGACCAGCTGGATAAAGACATCAATACGTTCTCTATGCGAGTCAGGTAAGGTGCAGGGGCCACCCTTCGCAGTGGAGTCCTTACCCTGAGACTTAGCCAGTTCTGTATCTTGAGATCGGGGATGACAATTCCTGTGGGGAGAAACCGGGATCTGGAGCAGAGCCTCCTGGTGCTTACCACAGGCAGTGTTCCTATGCTGACTGTATAGAAAGAGGAGGCAGAGTAAGCCCGCCCCATATACACCTCAGCCCAGGCCCTGTGCCTGGTCTGTATTGCAAATGGGGAGACATGGAGTCGAAGGGGATTTGAATCTGGCGTGTTCTCGTTTAATCCACGCGGACGGGTGAGCGGGCTGAGGCTTCGCCCGTGGAGACGCAGCTGAAGCGGGTGTGGTGTGCTCTTGGCAGGGAGTGGTATGGGTATCACTTCCCTGAGCTGGTGAAGATCGTCAATGACAATGCCACGTACTGCCGCATCGCCCAGTTCATCGGGAACCGAAGGGAGCTGAGTGAGGAGAAGCTCGAGCAGCTGGAGGAGCTGACGATGGACGGGGCCAAGGCCAAGGCCATCCTGGATGCCTCGCGGTCCTCCATGGGTCAGTGCAGAGCCCGGCCGCCGGCGTAAGGTACGGGGCTGACTCTGGCGCTCTGTTCACACTAGGTGTTTCCTAGGCATGGACATATCTGCTATCGACCTGATAAACATCGAGAGCTTCTCCAGTCGTGTGGTGTCTTTGTCAGAATACCGCCAGAGCCTACATACCTACCTGCGCTCCAAGATGAGCCAAGTAGCCCCCAGCCTGTCGGCACTAATCGGGGAAGCGGTGCGTCCTGGGGATCACAAAGCTGGGGGATAGGACCGTTAACCACCCTACATTTCCTGTCCCACCACATCTTTCCATTTGGGCGATGGGGAGGAGAGCAGGGTTGCGCAGCTGGTAGGCCAGCAAATCCTTCTCTGAATTCGTGCTCGACTCTCCCTCCAGGTAGGTGCCCGTCTCATTGCTCATGCTGGCAGCCTCACCAACCTGGCCAAGTACCCGGCATCCACAGTGCAGATCCTTGGGGCTGAAAAGGCCCTGTTCAGGTACCAGTGAGGGCACCTGCCCATACCAGGTGCCACTTCTGGTGCCCACTGCTTGTTGGGGGAATCACAGTGATGGCTGACCAGGGCTCCCTGACCTGTGCGGACCTCTGCCACGGGAGTGACGGCCAGTCCTGGTGTCTGAGTGATTCCCAGGGCCCAGCAAAGGGACCAAGTTTCCAGGTCAGCGACATTGGATCTTCTCTTGCTCTGCCTTTGGGAGCTCTGGGCTCCCGTGTGTGGGGATAGAGAATCAGCTCAGCCCGAGGCTCCACCTGGAGGCGTGGGGGAGGCTGGGGAGGAGGCTGCCTTGGGTAACGGGTTTGAAATTGCTGATCTTAAACTCTCCACTGAATATTCTCTCAGAGCCCTGAAGACCAGGGGTAACACACCAAAATATGGACTCATTTTCCACTCCACCTTCATTGGCCGAGCAGCTGCCAAGAACAAAGGCCGCATCTCCCGTTACCTGGCAAACAAATGCAGTATTGCCTCCCGAATCGATTGCTTCTCTGGTATGGGTGGGGAGGTTGTAAGCAGGGGCTGGGAGGGGGGGCTACCCTAGCGGCTTCTACAATGATGGTACTATTTTTCGTCAACAGAGTTCACCTAGTGAGTGTTGAGACTTTGGGTCTGAGTGAAGCTGAGGGTAGAGGGAACACTCGGGTGGGAGGCAGCCTGTCTCTTCAGAGGCTGACAGGCTTTGTTTACACGCACACACATGCATCCAGAGATTCCCACGAGTGTATTTGGGGAGAAGCTTCGAGAACAAGTTGAGGAACGCCTGTCCTTCTATGAGACTGGAGAGATTCCGCGGAAGAATGTAGACGTCATGAAGGAAGCAATGGTTCAGGTCAGTTGGGCTTTGCTGGGTGGGTGGAGACATGGAAGCAGCTTTGGAAGTGATGAACTGTCTTGGCCTGACCTTGTAGAGTGGAGGCAAAAAACTGATTTAATGAGCCTGATCCAATACAGCCAGAAAGGCCACGGCCAGCCCGGCTCTGCGAGCCGTGTGAGCACTTTTTTCTTTAACAGGCAGAGGAAGCTGCTGCTGAGATCGCCAGGAAGCTAGAGAAACAGGAGAAGAAACGCTTAAAGAAGGAAAAGAAACGGCTGGCCGCGCTTGCCCTAGCGTCCTCAGGAAACAGCAGTAGTACTCCAGAGGAGTGCGAGGTCAGTCAGCAGGTTGGCCTGCAGGAGATCTAGGCTGTAGGTTTTCAACAGCAGGACAAAAGGATGTGGTACGTCAAGCTGTGGTCTGGTCTGGAGTCCAGACTTTTGTGCCAAAACATCTAAAACTACCTCTTGATCCTATAGGAAGGAGATAGGTGCTGAGAGAACTTGCTCAAGAGCCCAGGATGCTGGTTGTAGCACACACCAGTGCCCTGGGCAAGTGTGCTCTGTCCTCGGCTGCCTCCCAGGAGTCCTCAACGGGGGTAGTGTAAATTCCTGCTCTCCTTGTCATCAGACACGTGTGTCCGGAGGTGGTGGTATTTCACAGTGGGGATGGGGGCAGGGAGGTCCCCAGCGCATTGAGCAAGAATCCCCACCCGGCCCCGCTCTCAGTGCCTTCCGTGACAGTTTCAGTCTCCCTCTGAATTTGGCCGTGATCATTCCATTTTAACCAGCATGGTTAGTGGGCTGAAGTTTTTTTTTGGTTTTTTTTTTTTTTTTTTTTTTTTTTTTTAAGAGTTTTCCAGTTCTGACTTATGATTGGAAACAGCTTTGGAGGTGGATTTCCAGGTTACACCCATACAATTAAACCGCCCCAGCAGCGCCAGGCATTAGCTTTTCTGCCCTGGTTTTAATGGGGGGGTTGCACATACCATAGATAACTGTTCTCATGTCTGTTCCCTGTCCCCCCAATCCCATTAGGAGACACAGGAAAAACCCAAAAAGAAGAAAAAACAAAAGGCCCAGGAGGTTCCTCAGGAGAATGGAATGGAAGATCCACCTGTCTGTCTCCCTAAACCCAAAAAAAAGAGATCGTTTTCCAAGGAGGAATTGGTTAGTAGTGATCTTGAGGAGACAGCTGGTTGCAGCACAAGTCTCCCCAAGAGGAAGAAATCTTCACCCAAAGTAGAGACGCCAACTGATGCAGATCCTGAAGAGGCCAGCAGCAGGAGTGTCCCCAAGAAAAAGAGGAAGTTCTATTCCAAGGAGGAGCCAGTCAGCAGTGGACCCGAAGAGGCTGCTAGCAGCAAAACCACCAAGAAAAAGAGAAAATTCCAGAAAACTCCTCAGGAAGATTAGAATGGACATTCCCTGGGGGAAGGGCATGCCCCAAGGTGACACCTCCCTCATATCCCAAACCCCAATAAAAACAGACTCAAAAGTCGAATCATGTGCTTTATTGTCTTACATAGGTGGTGGGGCAGGGCCTATGGTTGAGGCAGGGCAGCAATGACAGCCTCAGTGAAGTCGTTGCAAGTGGCATAGCCACCCATGTCAGAGGTTCGGACCTGTGGGGGGGAGAATAGCCATCATCCTGTGGCCTGTGCCCAGTCCCTAACCACAGCCACCACTCCCCAAGCTGTACCGCTCCTAAGGAAGCCAGCCCCAGGATGGCCTAGGCTCCACCCAGAAAAACCACTGGTCCACTGTCTAGAGGTTCAAGGTCTCTTCCCTGGTCCACTGCACTGAAGGGATGTTTGGTAGTATGGTCCTTGTGAGGTTGGAGGGGATTAAGGGCTCTAACCCCCATGGGGGTGTAGATGGCCGATGACGGACTTGATGAAGTCGGTTGTGGTGCTGTAGCCGCCCATGTCTCGAGTCCGCACCTACAGCCACCAGCGGCAACAGCCGTGGGGAAGAAGAGAAGAGAGCCCATGAAGGGGGTGAGCAGGGCAGCGTGGTCAAGAAGGGTGACAGATGGCCAGGAAGATGCAATGTTGCAGGGATGGGAGGAGGTAGTTGAGTGTGCAGGGGCAGTGCCCTGCCCACTCCTCAGAGCCCCAGGAAGGCATTGCTGCCAGGGCAGGATGAAGGGGCAGGATGGGAGGTGGGGAAGCATTGGAAGACAGACGAGGTTACCTTGGACCAGGAGGGCGGAAAGAAGATGGGAATGGAGATGCCAAGATGGGCTCCTGGGAAGGAGGCAAAGCTGGTGCTCACCCTGCCAATCACCTCCCTCCACTCCCCACCCCAGAGAGCTGTGAGCCGTGCGCTCAGAGGGCCCAGGAGGGGCGATGGATGGAGCAGGAAGGGATGGATGGCAGATGGAACCAAAAGCAAAGACCACAAGGATGAAACAGCCAAGAGGAGGGTTGAGAACAGCCCCACGGAGGTCACAGAGCGCCTTCTGGGGACCTGGAGGGAAGACAGACCCTTTCAGGTTCTCCAGAGAACAGCCACGGAACCCAGCACCTTTCTACACTTACCTTGCCAACCTTGATCACCTTCTTTACCGCATCTGCGATCATGTTGGAGTGATACTCGAGACTGTCGAAGTGGACGGGGAAAATGAGACTGCGCCCCGAACACCCCGACTTCCCACCGCAACGACCAGCTCCCCTCACGCCGCCACCTCGCACGACCTACTTGAGATGCCGCAGCATGTTGGAGGCTGACAGCAGCATGGCCGTGGGGTTGGCTATATTCCTGCCCACTGCCTGGGCAAATGGGTGCCGGGCGCCCTGTGGAGAGGCAGGCCAGTCACGGGGCAGAAGCAGCTACCAGAAAGAGCACTGAGGGCGGGCAGGCCCAGGTCACTGAGAACAGGCTTGGAGTGGGGAAGGAAGCGAGGGTCATTGAGATGGGGGAGGAACAGGAGACCGGAGGTCAAAGGAAGGACAGGCTCACCGTCTCAAAAACTGCATACTCGGCACTGTAGCTCTCACCAGGGACCACGCCAGCTCCCCCAACCAAGCCGGCAGCCAGGTTGTCAATGATGTTGCCGTACAGATTGGGCATCACAAGCACATCAAACTGGTAGGGGTTCTGCACCAGCTAGGGGGAGATTGGCACGAAGAAGTGAGTGCAACTCCCTGCCCTGCTCGCACGGGGAGACAGACACGGGGGGCCTCACCTGCATGCAGCAGTTATCTATGATCATTGTCTCAAACTTGATTTTGGGGTACAGTTCAGCAACTTCCTCACAACACTGCAGGAACAACCCATCCCCAAGTTTCCTGTTCATGGACCAGAGGAACAATCAGCCAAGAGTCAGTCGAGCTACCTTCCCAGGCACCCATCCCGCAGACATGCCCCTCACATGATGTTGGCCTTGTGGACAGCGGTGACCTTGCCCCGCCCCTTCTTGGTGGCATAGTCAAAGGCGAACTTGGCGATCCGCTGAGACTTGATTCGAGTGACGATTTTCAAGCATTCGATCACACCCCTGGCACTCTGGGTGACAAGAGGGTGACACCGGGAGGACGGGAAAAGGGCTCCACCTCCCTCCCGCCTGCCGCGCCCCTCACCCTCCACAGCTTCCGGATCCTCACCTCGTGTTCCAGAGAGCTGTACTCCCCCTCTGTCTGCTCGCGGATGATCACGAGATCTAGATTGTTGTGCCGGGTCATGTACCCAGGAAGCGACTTCACGTGAACCACATTGGCAAACAAGTCCAACTTACGCCTGAGGGCGGACACGCCGTCAGCTCTGCGCCTGGTGCCCAGCACCCCTCGCCCCAAGCCCTCCTGCCCACCTACCTCAGCCGCATGTCATAGGAGGCTAGTTCCCCCTTATACTCCATCGGGGTATGAATCTTTCCTGTGTAAACAAAGTGGGGGGAGCAGTATTAGGCACAAGCCAAGCTCAAGGAAGCTGCCAGTGTCCAGATCCCCAGGGACGAAATGCAACCCAGAACCTAACGCTCAAATCTGTGACTGTAACTGCCTCGGAAGGCAGGGAGCAATGGAAAATTATGACCTTAAAGCCGGCGCGGTGGCACACACTTGTAATCCCAGTACTGGGGAGGCTGAGACAGGAGGATCACAGGTTCTTGTAATCTCAGTACTTGGGAGGCTGACACAGAAGGATCACAGGTTCACGATCACCCTCAGCTACTTAGTGAGGCCCTTTGCAACTCAATGAGACCCTGTTTCAAAATTTAAAAAGTAGGGGTGAGGGTGTGGCTATTTCATTTTTATTAAAAATAAAAAATAAGGCCGGGCGTGGTTGCCACGCTTGTAATCCCAGCATTCGGGAGGCTGAGAAAGGAGGATCACGGTTCATGGACAGCCTCAGCTACTTAGTGAGGCCCTTTGCAATTTAGTGTGACCTGTTCCAAAATAAAGAAAAAATAGGTCAGGGGATGTAGCTCCAGAGGTAGAATGCCCCTGGGTTCCATCCCCACACCTGCAAAAAAAATTGAGTAGCATAGGGTAGGCTTTTTAAAAATTTTTTAAATTTTTAAATTTTTTATTTTTTATTGGTATAGGGTAGGCTTTAAATTCAATGATAATTCCATATTTAAAAAAAAAAAAAGAATAGCTGGGCGTGGTGGCGCATGCCTGTAATTCTAGTAAATGAGAGGCTGAGACAGGAGGATCGCAGGTTCCAAACCAGCCTCAGCAACTTAGCAAAACTCCCAGCAACTTTGTGAAACTATTACCAAATAAAAAATAAAATAGGGCTGGGTATGTAGCTCAAAAGTACAATGCTAGCCAGGCTTGGTGGCGCACGCTTGTAATCCCAGCATTCGGGAGGCTGAGACAGGAGGATCACAGTTCACGAACAGCCTCAGCTACTTAGTGAGGCTTTTTGCAACTCAGTGAGATGCTGTTTCAAAATAAAGAATAAAAAATAAGGCTTGGGGTGTAGGTCAGAGGTAGAATACCTCTGGGTTTCATGCCCAGTATCGAAAAAAAAAAAAAAGTACAATGCTTAAGCCAGGCATGGTGGCGCACGCTTGTAATCCCAGTATTTGGGAGGCTGAGGCAGAAGGATTGTGGGTCCACAGCCAGCCTCAGCTACTTAGTAAGGCACTCTGCAACTTAGTGAGACCTTGTTTCAAAGTTAAAAAATGAAAAATAGGGCTGGGGGTGTAGCTTGGAGGTAGAATGCCTCTGGGTTCAATCCCCAATATCGAAAAAGAAAACAATGCTTCTGGGTTCAATCCCTAGCACCACAAAAAAGTAAAATAATAAGGAGAAGGAAGAGGAGGAGACGACAACGGCAGAGACATAAAGTGGGTAAAGCCAAAGGCAGAGACTGGAGAACTGCATCAAGAAAGGATTCTCCTGTGAGCCTTCAAAGGAGTGTGACCCTGCCCTCACCTTAATTTCAGACTTCTGGCTTCCAGAACTGAGAAAGTGTATTTGGTGGGGTTTTTTGGGGGTTTTTTTTGTTTGTTTTTTTGCCGTACTGGGGATAGAACCCAGGGGCATTCTACCTCCAAGCTACACCTCCAGCCCTAGTTTTTATTCTTTATTTTGAAACAGGGTCTCACTAAGTTGCGGAGGGCCTCACTAAGTAGCGGAGGCTGTCCGCAAACCCGATCCTCCGGTCTCAGCCTCCCGAATTCTGGGATTACAAGCGTGCGCCACCACGCATGGCCTGCATTTGTTATTTTTAGCCACAACATTTGTCAACAAACTTGTTATAGCAGCAGGAAGAAATTAATACCATTAGTGGGAGTGAAGATTCTGACAGGTGGCATCGTCAAAGAAAGAACATTCTGGGCAAAGGAAACAACCTAAGTCAAGGCAATACATGTATTTGGAAACGAACACAATGGAGTCAAAGCACAGAACAATTCTGAGAACCAAGGTTAAAAAGCTCGAGGCTTATAAAGTACTTACTTTCCTAAGCTAAGGCTGGGCCTGGCAAAGTCATGCTGGGATTTTCTTTTTTCTTTGGTATTGGGGATTGACCCCAAGGGGATTCTACCTCAGAGCTACACCCTCAATCTTATTTTTTATTCTTCATTTTGAAACACGGTCTCACTAAGTTGCAGAGGGCCTCACTGAGTACTTGAGGCTGGCCGCAAACCTGTGATCCTCCTGTCTCAGCCTCCCAAGTACTAGGATTACAAGCGGAGGCCACCATGTCAGGCTCATGCTGGATTCTTCAAAGGAAGAGTGAGAAAGAGGGACAGTAGGGCAGAACTGGAAGCTAAAAAAATCTAATGTGGACGCCGGGCGTGGTGGCGCACGCTTGTAATCCCCGCGCTTGAGAGGCAGAGACAGGAGGATCGCGCAGGTTCGAAGCCAGCCGCGCGCGCTGGCTTAGGAGACCCTGTTTCCAAATAAAAATGTAAAAATACGTCTGGGAGTGTAGCCCTGAGGTAGAAGGGCTTCCAGGAACCCCAGTACCACCACCCCCCAAAAAAAAAAATCTAATGTGGACAATAAAATGGACCTGTAGAAGGAAAAGCAAAATGGGCAGTTAGAGGTGATATTCTAGAAACACAATTAACAAGACTTGGTGACAGATAGTATGATCTCCAGGACCACTGGAACCTTCCTGCTTAGACAGCTGCCATGACGCCTGGGTTTCCAAGGAGAAAGGACAAATACCCACATACCAATAGTGGAAGCTCTGGAGAGCTGATGAATACCCAGGTGGGGAAAGGGGCTTCATGAGCCTTGTACGTGTGACTTCAAATGCACATGGGCAGGATGACAAGGGACTCACATACCAATGATGGCCACTTTGTTCTCCTTCATGGAACTTAGCACCTGATCCAGCTTCTCCTCGGAGGCGGTATTCTGCACCTCGCTCAGGTGGTACTCCTGGAACTCCACTGGGACGGCAGCAGCCTTCGGGGACAGGTCCCAAAAGGGTGCCGGGTCAAGGTCTTCCCGGCCCACCCCATCGTCCCCGAGATGTGACGGATGCCCGGGCCACTCACCTTGAACACCTCCTTGACAGCGTGCATGAGCTCCGGCCCCACGCCGTCTCCTGGGAGCATGGTGACAGGAAAGGCGCCCTCCACCTTCACGGCTGGGGCCTGTGAGTGGAGCCACAGAGCTAGGGCCGGGGCAGAAGCGGGGCGAGGGGGAGGGGAGACGGAGGAAAGAGGGGAGCTGCGAGCGGGGGGCGGGTTGCGGGCGGCCGGGGCCCTCCTCGCGCGTACCTGGCTCTGCGGAGCGGCGTGCGCCGTGGCCGAGGTACTGAGACCTCTCCATGCCCCGGGGTTCCGGGCGGCGACCACCGCCTGCGACAGTGACACACAAGCCGGTGAGGGCAGATCGGGGGCCCCAGGCCCGGGAATGCCTGCCCCCGCCTCTCCAGAAGGCCTCGGGGTACCCCCGCCCGCCCCCCGCCGGCCCCCGCCCGGCGCGTCCCGGGACTCACTCGGGTCAGCCAGCGGACACTGCTCAGCGCCGCCATGTTCTGCGGGCGTCGCGCGCGGTGACGTCACGTCGGCGCGACGCGTCCACTTCCGGCCGGCGGCGGCTCAGCGGCGGCGGCGGCCCCGGGCGTCTAGTCCTGCTCGTCCTCCGCTTCCCTGCCCGAGGGTCACGGCCCCGCCAGCGCTGTAGCAATTGCTTTCTTCTCGGCCGCCATGTTTAACCGATGTCAGTGCATTCATAGAGTCTGTGGCCCTGCGTGGGTCGCAGGAGGATCGGAGTTTCACGGGAGCTTGTGAAGCAGTCCTGGGGACTCCGTCTTTGCGTAGTGTTTTTGTGTCCAGGTACTTGTTGCTCTGTACCCAGTACTCGCCGAGCACGTGCGGCAGACCTAGAGGTGTGCCGTGAACCCACGGTGCGTGGGGCATGCGTGTCTGCCGCGCTCAGTTTGTAAGCCGCCGGTTACTCGGTGTGATCGTCTCTTACTCCAGGGTCTTGTTCCTGGCTCTGAGCAGCTGTGTCCCCGGGGCTTGAGTGGCCCAGGCCCATAATTGGTGCCAGAAATGAGTTCACGCACGTAAGTGGGACTAAAGGGAAATTCCAGACTGATAAATTTCCAGTCATATGTCATTTCTCAAGTGACATACCTGAGATTAAAATGACGCAGGAAGACACGGCTCACCCAGTGTCCTGGAAGTGTGGTTTTAAACCATTTGTCCAAAGCCCGGCTGGTGGCGCACGCTTGTAATCCCAGCATTCCGGAGGCTGAGACCCGAGGATCGCGGTTCGGGACAGCCTCAGCTACTTAGTGAGGCCCTCTGCAACTCAGTGAGAACTTGTTTCAAAATAAAGAATAAAATATCGGGCTGCAGGTGTAGATTGGAGATAGAATGCCCCTGGGTTCCAGCTCCAGTACCGCAAAAATAAAATAGTGGATGAGCCTGAGACGGGATGATTGCAGGTTCAAGGACAGCCTCAGCAGCTAGCGAGACTCTCAGAAACCTGGCAAGACCCTGTTTCAAAACAAAAAATAAAAAGAGCTCAGAGTGTCGCTCAGAGGTAGAATGCCCCTGGGTTCAATCCTTAGTCACACACACAAAATAATAACAAAATGCATGCTTTTGAATCCCACCTCAGACTTGCTGAGTTCACATTTCAGGATAAGACCCCAGAACCTTAACATACACTAAGCTATTACTACTCCTGGGCCACACCCTCCTGCTCTAGAAAAATACTGTCATGGGGGGGGGCACTGGGAATTGAACCCAGAGACACTTCTTCCTCTGAGCTACACCCCAGCCCTATTTCTATTTTTTATTTTGAAACAGGGTATCACTAAATTGCAGCGGGCCTCACTAAATTTCTGAAGCTGGCCACGAACCTGTGACCTTCCTGTCTCAGTCTCCCAAGTACTGGGATTACAAGCCTGCAGCACCATGCCCAGCCTAGAAAATATATCTTTTTTTTCCCCCCCCCTGGTACTGGGGACTGAACCCAGGGGTATTCTTCTTCTGAGCTATACCCCCTGCCCTATTTTTTATTCTTTATTGTGAAACAGGGTCTCACTAAGTTGCAGAGGGCCTCACTAAGTAGCTGAGGCTGTCTACGAACTGCGATCCTCCTGTCTCAGCCTCTCAAGTACTGGGATTACAGGTGTGCGCCACCACGCCCAATTCAGAAAATCCGTTTTTAACAGGATTCCCACATGATGCACACTAAAATTGTAAAAGCCACTAGCCAGATTATCTATGTGATGAGTAACTCATTTAACAAGAAAAAAAAAAACAAAACAAAACAATGTAGGGCATTCCCCAAGAGCAAGGGAGAGGATGCAGTGGTTCTCATCCCTACTTGCACAGGTGCAGCGCCACAGTCTCTGAATCGCATTAGGGTGGCACTTCCCCTCGTAGTAGCTGGCTGAGAACACTCAATCCATTAATGTGTAAGACTCTTAAGCTGCCCTGCCTGTGTCTTGGTTCATGCCAGAGGCCTCCCTAGTGGGCACCTCACTCAAGCACTCTGCAACTCTGGCCAGCACCTATGCCTGCCACGTGTCCCCTAGTCCAATAAAACTTCTTCCTAGCAGGGCATACTGGCACACACTTATAATCCTAGTACTTGGGAGGCCGAGACAGGAGGATCACAGGTTCAAGGACAGCTTCAGCTACTTGGGTCCTCCACAACTTAGTGAGACCTGCTTCAAAATAAAGAATAAAAAATAGGCCTGGGCCGGGCATGGTGGCGCACACTTGTAATCCCCACGCTTGGGAAGCTGAGACAGGAGGATCGGGCAGGTTCGAAGCCAGCCTCAGCTACTGAGTGAGGCTCTCAGCAACTTAGTGAGACCCTGTTTCCAAATAAAATATAAAATAGGTCTGGGAGCATAGCCTGGAGGTAGAAAGCCTCTGGGTTCCACCCCCAGTACCAGCAAAAAAAAAAAAAAAAAAAAAAAAAAAATAGGCCTGGAAGCCAGGCGTGGTGGCACATGCTTGTAATCCCAGCATTTGGGCTGAGACCGGAGGATGAGGTTTGTGGTTTGTGGACAGCCTCAGCTACTTAGTGAGGCACTCCATAACTTAGTGAGACCCTGTTTTAAAATAAAGAATAAGAGCCGGGCGTGGTGGCGCACGCTTGTAATCCCAGCATTCGCTTGTAATCCCAGCATTCGGAAGCTGAGACCTGGAGGATCACAGTACTAGGATTATAGGCGTGTGTTGTTTTCGGGTCTGGAGATGGAACCCAGGGGCATTTGACCTCTGAGCTACCCTATTTTTTATTCTTTATTTTGAAACCGGGTCTCACTGAGTTGCAGAGGGCCTCACTAAGTAGCTGAGGCTGTCCACGAACCATGATCCTCCAGTCTCAGCCTCCCAAATGCCCCTGGGTTCCATCCCCAGACCCGCAAAAAAAAAAAAGAATAAAAAATAGGGCAGAGGGTGTAGCTCGGAGGTCAGATGCCCCTGGGTTCCATCCCCAGACCCAAAAACAACAACAACAACAACAAAAATAAATAGGCCTGGAGTGTAGCTCAGAAGTAGAATGCCCCTGGGTTCAATCCCAGTACTGCAGGGGGGAAAAATTCTTCCAAATCATAGAAAAAATAGAGTTTTAGCTGGAGGTGGTGGCACACGCTTATAATCCTAGTACTTGGTAGGCTGAGACAGGAGAATCTCAGGTTCAAGGCTAACCTCAGCAACTTAATGAAATCCTATTTCAAAATTGAAAAAAGGGCTGGGGGTGTAGCTCAGAGACAATGCGTTTAGGTTCAATCCCAAGTACTGGGCGCACACACGCATGCGCGCACACACACAAATAGAATTTCAAGCCAATAAAAAATAATATTTAATTAGGTATGGTGGCACACTCCTGTAACCTCAGTATTTGGGATGCTGAGACAAGAGGATCACCTGTTTGAGGCCACCCTCAACAATTTAGCAAGGCCCTCAGCAAAATAAAATAGGCTAACTGGGCATGGCATCACATGCTTGTAATCCCAGTACTTGGGAGGCTGAAACATGAGGATCACAGGTTTGCAGTCAGCCTCAGGTACTTAGTGAGGCCCTCCGCAACTCAGTGAGACCCTGCTTCAAAATAAAGAATAAAGCCGGGCGTGGTGGCGCACGCTTGTAATCCCAGCATTTGGGAGGCTGAGACCGGAGGATCGCGGTTTGTGGACAGCCTCAGCTACTTAGTGAGGCCCTCTGCAACTCAGTGAGACCCGGTTTCAAAATAAAGAATGAAAAATAGGGCAGGGGGTGTAGCTCGGAGGTCAAATGCCCCTGGGTTCCAATCCCAGACCCGCAAAAAATAAATAAGTAAATAAAAAAATAAAAAAATAGGACTGGGGGGGTGTAGCTTGGCGGTAGAATGCCCCTGGGTTCAATTCCCAGTACCACAACAATAAATAAATAAATAAATAAATAAATAAATAAATAAATAAATAAATAAATAGCGTAGGGCTGGGGATGTAGTTCAGAAGTAGAAAACCTCTGGGTTCAATCCTCAGTACTACAAGAATAAATTCAAATATATTCAAGAATAAATTACAGGCACAGACCTATAATCCGAATACTTGGGAGGCTGAGACAGGAGGATCACAGGTTCAAAGACAGCCTCAGCAAGTAGTGAGATTCTCATCAACCTAGAAAGACCCTGTTTCAAAATAAATTTTTTTTAAATTGGCCTGGAGGTATAGCTTGGAGGTAGAATGCCACTGGGTTCAATTCCCAGTACAAAAAAAATAAAATAAAGCTATACTTTTGGAGTATAGCTCAAAAGGAGAGTGCCTCCTAGTTCAATCCTCAGTACCAAAAATAAAAAATAAAACTGCATTTTTCTTCACTTCAGGACATTTAGTGTGGGAAGAAAGAGGTGCCTTTTTTGTTTGTGGCACTGGAGATTGAACCAGGGGCATTCTACCTCTAAGCTATACTCCTAGCCCTATTTTATTTTATTTTATTTATTTATTTATTTATTTATTTATTTATTTATTTATTTTGCGGTATTGGGGACAGAACCCAAGGACATTCTACCTCCAAGCTACACCCCCTGCCCTATTTTTATTCTTTATTTTGAAACAGGGTCTCCCTGAGTTGCAAAGGGCCTCACTAAGTAGCTGAGGCTGGCCTTGAATGATGATCTTCCAGTCTCAGCCTCCCAAATGCTGGGATTACAAGCGTGCGCCACCACACCTGGCTAACGCCTGGATTCTTGGTGGATTAACATGATTGTAGATCACAGAGGTAAAGGCCATTTGGTTGCACACAGTGCTTTCCAAGCCCTCCCCACCAGGCCTCACAGGTCAAGGTGGGAGATAAAAATGAATCTCTGTACATTTCGTACAAATGCCCCATCCCTCTCACGCCTGGTCCATCCAGAGAGGAGGTCTGTGTATGAGCAGGGAAGCTTAAAGAAAAGATGACGTCACTGCTGCTAGAATGGCGCCCTTCTTTCAGGGCCATAGGAGCCTGGGGAAAAGACGCCTCAGACACCAGCAGGCAGAGGCGGGAGTGTCTTTGCACTTTGTCCCCTAGGCTCAGCACTGCGGCCCAGAAAGGCCACCATCGGGTCCATCTGAACCGAGCAGCAGCTTCCGCTGACAACCTGACCCCTTTGGATTATCACGCTGCCCATGGGCCATGAAAGCCGAGAAATCCACACAGGTAAGGCCAGCCCTGAACTGCCCAGCTGTGCCCTTCACAAGCAGCCATGGCCGCTCCTGTTACTCAAGTGCCTTGGTTCATGTATGACGACCAAAGCTGCAGCTGTGTGGTGACACCCCTCATGTGGCTTAACCAAGTCAGCGCGGTGGTGACCAGACCCAGATTCACGACAGTCCTGAGCTGGAAAGGCACCTGACCCTGGGGGCTGCAGGTCTGTAGGTGGGCCACGGATGTCTCTCCATTAGAGATGGCGCTTTGGGACTGTCTGTTGCTTCCTATAATGATTGCAGTGATACTAAAGTTCAGCAGATCAGGCTAAAAGTCATTTGCACAGGCTGTGATGGATAATGGCCTGACCTAAGACTATCTCCTAGTTATGTAAAATAAAACCTACGGGTCCCTTTGGGACTTATTCACCGGTGACTGAGCCCAAAACCCTGGGCCACATAATTGGAGCTAACACTGCAGGTTGCCTCATCGTCGGCTTGGAGTTCTCTTGATAGTAATCCTAATATTTTTTGTGTGTGTGGTACTCAGGATGGAACCCCGGGGCATTCTACCTTCAAGCTACACCCCCAGCCCTATTTATTTATTTATTCTTTATTCGGAAACAGGGTCTGAGTTGCAAAGGGCCTAAGTAGCTGAGGCTGTCTGGGTACCACAATCCTCCTCTCTCAGCCTCCCATATGCTGGGATTACAAGCGTGCGCCACCACGCCTGGCTTATTCTTTATTTTGAAATGGTCTCACTGAGGCTGACTGTGAACCGCAATCCTCCTGTCTCAGCCTCCTCAATTCTGGGATTACAAGTGTGTGCCGCCACACCCGGCCATATTCTTCATTATTTTGAAATAGGGTCTCACTAGTTTGCGGAGGGCCTCACTAAATAGCTGAGGCTGGCTGCAAACCTGCGATCCTCCTGTCTCCGCCTCCCAAGTTGTGGGATGCCAAGCGTGGGCCACCACACTCAGCTTGTTTCTTTGTTTTTTAAGCAACTGAAGAGACATCGGGGGTCGACAGGGAGGGAGGCTCGGGCTGCAGAAGGCCTCCAGGAAGCCTTCTGGAACGACCCTTGCCTTTTTATTTTCTTCATGGAACTCTATGAATAGCCATAATTAGTGCATACTTTAATTTTCATACTCTTCTTACATTTTAATTCCTGTCAAGGAACTTAACAGGAAGTGGATCCAAGTGCCAGCTTGACACAGCCTAGGCCCTGCAGGGGGCGCCATGGCACAACACAAACCTGGCAAAGCTCGGCCTCATTCACCACTTGGGATCCGTGAGCTCTATGGTTTTCACCAGTATTTGGCGGGAATAGGAAAGAGAGAAGGAGAAGGAGATGAAAGAGTTCCCTCTTTCTCTTTTTCTTTTTCTTTTTCTTTTTTTTCCAGTACTGGCGATTGAACCCAGGGGCATTCTACCTCCAAGCTACACTCCCAGCCCACTTTTTTTATTATTTATTTTAATGCAGGGTCTCACTAAATTGCAGAGGGCCTAAGTAGTCAAGACTGTCCATGAACCATGATCCTCCTGTCTCAGCCTCCCAGTACTGGGATTACAAGTGTGCGCCACCATGTCCAGCTAAGAGTTCCCTCTTTTTTTTTTTTTTTCTTTTTTCAGGTCTGGGGATGGAACCCAGGGGCATTTGATCTCCAAGCTATATCTCCTGCCCTATTTTTTATACTTTATTTTGAAACAGGGTCTCACTAAGTTGCAGAGGGCCTCACTAAGTAGCTGAGGCTGTCCGCGAACTGCAATCCTCCGGGCTCAGCCTCCCAAATGCTGGGATTACAAGCGTGCGCCACCATGCCCAGCTGAGTTCCCTCTTTTGACTATATTTTATTTTATTTGTAACTGGAGACTGAACCCAGGACTGCTACATCCCCAGCTGTATTTTATTTTTATTTGGAAACAGGGCCTTCTAAGTTGATGAGCATCTCACTACCTGCTGAGACTGTCCTCAAATCTGTGATCCTCCTGCTTCCACTTCCCAAGGACTGGGATTACACGTGGGTGCCACCACACGTGGCTCCTCTTTTGACTTTAGAAAGCAATGTTTTATAGCCCAGACTTCCAGGAAAAATTCCAAACTCCTTAATATGGGCCGTCTGGCGCCCATACTAAGAGGCTCTCTTTGGTACCTGGGGCACCAGAATACTGCCTGAGGTGCCAAAAGCCCTCCACCTTTTAAAGGGATGTAGCAAATCCATTCACTCAGCTCTTTCTGTAGGCTAACCCTCCTGCCCCCTCTTCTGGCTGGCCATTTCCTGCCTCTGTCCCACCCAGAGCACTCTGGAGTGACACTGAGAGTTTCCAGGTCTCCCACTACACTGAGCTCGGTGGAGCATGCTGTTTTATTCTTCGCCCACTCTTTAGCACTGGGAACATTACAAGCCTTCCCGTGATGGAGAAGGCCGAGGTCAGAGATCCTGGCCCGGGATCTTGGGGTGAGCCCTGGCCTGGCCAGAAGGCAGAGACATTCTCAGCAGGACTGGATCTAGTTTCTTCTGTGTCCACAGTCGCAGCGAGTCCCCAAATCCTCATCTATGGCACAGTTACAGCAGGTAGAAAGGGAGGTTCTGCCAAAGGAAATAAAATAGTGCAAAATAAAAACACAGTTCCAAGAAACAGCCTTCCGGTTGGATCTAATAGGGAGATGCTCACCTCTGACCCTAAGGACCGACCCACACTCCCCTCGCTGGCCTTTCCTGGGCCACAAGGCACACTCATCACCCACAGGCCTCGCTCCCTGGCTCAGCAGCTTGAACCCAGCCCTACTCTGTGGCTGCAGGCTCTGGGGACCTTCAAATACCATCCTGGCTGGTTTCTTCCTACTGCATGAGTTAGGATGGACTAGAAACCCACACGAGTCAGGGGTCTGACCAGCTGATGACAGAGCTTTCTCTGAGTGTCACTATCTGGGGCTGGCTGGTTCTCCTCTGTCCCAGGTCAATTCTGAGCATCTATCCCCCAAAACTACCTTAGGGAGAACCTTCCAGAACCATGCAACAGCATGAAAAGAAGCAGGGACCCTGTCATCTCTTGGCAGAAAGGTGTCTCCTACGCGAAGGCACTCCTGCTGAGGGTCAAGCAGGTTAAAGCGAGGGCGAGCACATCAGGCAAGCAAGGAACTCACGCAGCAAGCGAGGGAGGGCGGAGGGAAGAGCTGGACCAGGTGTCAAGGGCACAGAAGGTTCCTAAGGGCTCCTAAACGTCTGCTTGGAGAGCCATGAGACACTTAACAATTCCTAAGCAGGCAATGGCTCCATCCAACCAGCACTTTAAAACACGGTGGCAGAACCGGGCATGGTGGGTGCCTGCTAGGAATCCCAGTGCTTGGTAGCTGAGACCGGAGGATTGCAGGTTCATGGCCAGCCTCAGCTCTTTACACCCTCTGCAACTTAGTGAGACCCTTTTTCAAAATAAAGAATAAAAAAATAGGGCTAGGGGTGTAGCTTGGAGGTAAAAAGCCCCTGGGTTCAGTCCCCATACCACAAAAAAATAAACAAACAGGGCTGGGAGTATAGCTTGGCAGTAGAATGCCCCTGGATTTAATCTCTAGTGCTACTAAGTAAATAAATAAATAAATAAATAAATAAATAAATAAATAAAATAAGGCTAGGGGTGGAGCTTGAATGTAGAAGCCCCTGGGTTCAATCTTCATTGCCACAAAAATAAATGTCATAGCTAGATGATAAAATGCCCCCTAAAGAGCTCATTTATTAATATTCAGGGTTGATATAATTGAGGCTTGTAATCCCAGAAGTAGATGAATCCATTGTAATGGGCTCACCTGGCGGTACCCGGTCAGCAAGTGCACGGTGGCTGAAGGAGGTGGTCCCTGGGGGTGCAGCATGGAGAGGATAAAATGGTTCCCACGCACACAAACACTGCTCACTCTCTTGCTTCCAGCCTCCATGATGTGAGCACAGCCCATGTGCTCCTCTCCACCTTCTGCTGCCATGCCCTGAGATGCGCGGTCCCTGGACTCACACGGACTGAACCCCAAACGGTGAGAAAACAAACCTTTCCTTTAAGCTACATGGTCACTCTTAGACTATAGCTGCAAGAATGCGGGTCAGAACAAGGAGAGTGGAGGATGTTTGGGGAGTGAGCACCTGGGGGCTGGGAGATGGACAAGGAGGCCATGGCAGGACAGGGCGTCCATCTCCTTCAAGCCAGGGTGGAGTTCAGGGGAGAAGAAGCAGGTGTTGTTAAAGATATTCTCTGTGGGTGCTGGGGCCTGGAGAAGGAAGTAGAAGGGAGAATCCTTAAGACCTGACAAACAGGTAGCTGTAGGTGGTGAGAGACCAGTGTCACAGATTGTTCCTGAGCCCCAGCTGGTGAGCAGCAGGAGGAGGGGACCTGGACACAACATGGAGAGTGCTCGTGCAGCGGTGTTCCTCTCCTGCCCCCAGTCCAGCTGCACCCTCATCAGTGGGTGATCAGCACATGCGAGAGCAGGCCAGAGGCCCATGCAAGGAGGTCCTTTCCCCCATCCAGTGGCCTCTGCCACTGTGGAAGCCATGAGTTCCCATGGCTTGAAGAGGAGGGAGCAGGCACAGCAGCCCAGGGCGCTGGGGGGCAGGCGGAGAAGCAGCCCGCACTCTGGGCAGCAGGATGGCTTCCCAGACTCATGGGAGATGAAGCATGAGGTGAGGAGGTGTGGCGAGCCAGTGCTGCTGGAGGCCAGAGGCCGCAAAGTCTGAGCGCGGAAGCCAGCTGTGCAGAGCCAGAGGACAGACAGACAGACCCAGGGCTCCGGGAGGCGTCCCTGGTGAAAGGCTCCTGTGAACTTCCTCAGAAATAGAGGGGCAGGGGTTGAAGAAGGAGGTGGAGACTAGGGGAAGATTCTCTTAAGAATGGGAAGATCTAAGCCGGGCTTGGCAGTCCACACTTGTACTTGGAGGCTGAGACAGGAGGATTGCAAATTTGTGGGCAGCCTCAGCTACTTAGTGAGACTCTGCAACTTAGACTGGGGTATAGCTCGGAGGTAGAATGCCCCAGGGTTCAGTCCCCAGTACTGATTTAAAAAGGGGGGGGGGATCTGAGCCTGGCATGTGGGTGGACCTGTAATCTCAGGTGCTCTTGAGGTAGGAAGTGGGAAGGTAAAGAGGACCACAGGTTTAAAGCCAGCCTGGGCAACTTAGACCCTCTCTCAAAACAAAATAAAAGCACTAGGGATACAGCTTATTAAGAGAGTGTTTGCTTAGCGCATGCCTGAGGCCCTGCATTCAATCTCCAGTACCAAAAAAAGGAAGAAAAGAAAAAAAGAATGGAGAGATGTGAGCAGAGGAAATAGGGACGATCGAGGGAGGCCCAAGCAGGCGCTCGCTGGAAGGGCAGAGGATGGGCCTGGGGGTGGGGGGAGAAGAAACTGAGGAGGAGCATGCTGCGCAGGGGGCCAGCAGGTTACTGCCGGTGTCCTCTCCACCAGGTAAGAAGTGGTGCCTTCTAGGAACCAGAGAAGCAGGGACACACGAGAAGGTCGGGGAGGAGTGCAGCAGGCAGGGAGGGGCTTTAGGGAGCCCGCTTCTCTGCCGCTCAAATGTAACGCATGTAAAACTACCTGGGAACCAGGTTCTGATTTTGCAGGTCCGGGTAAGCTTTTAAGTGCGTGTTTTACTAGGGAGTCACTCCAGGGGGAGTTCTGCTCTGAACTATATTCCAGCCCTGCTTTATTTTATTTTACATTTTAGAACAGGGTCTCATTAGGTTGCCAGTGCTAGCTGCTAACCTGTCGTCCTCCGGTCTCGGCCTCCCAAGTACTGGGATTACAAGGAGGCGCCACTGCTAAGGTTCTAAGAGCCCCCAGGCAGTGTACATGCTGCCTTCTGGGGCCCTGCCCTGAGAAGCGAGGCGTAGGCTACAGAGATGAAGACAGTTTGGGGTGAGGGTGTCCTAAGGAGAGACCTGCCTTTGATAATAACACCTAGGGTAAAAAGCGGAAACCCTGAGAAGTCTGGGTGGTAGTGGAAAACCCCCCTGCGGGTGACGGGGCTGGGGCATAAAAACAAGGGAGAATGAGGAGGGAAAAGTCAGGAGGGGCTGGGGACCTCTGGGGCGGGGCGGGGGGTGGGAGGCCCAGCAGCGCCCCCTGGGATCTTGTATCCAGGTCAGAATACTAACCACATGCCCCACCAAAAGAGATGGGGGTCCGCTGGGGTCGGAACTAAGAGTGACCTCAGCAAAGAGGGCTTCTCTCCGGGGGTGTCTGAGAGTTCTGGCTGCAGCAAGAGCAGAGCCAGACCTGGCCAGGGCGCGGCAGGCCAGAAGGAGGCCAGGTAGGCAGAGAAGGCTCTGCCCCAGGTCAAGGGCCAGGCGATTCTGTGCTGGAACTAACAGGAGAGGGATGGCATGGGAGTGGGGGGTCTGGGGGAGAAAGGAGCGCCGCCGGGCTCGGGGCCCAGTGCCCAACTCGGAGTCAGAATCAAGAGGCTTCTGAAAGGCACAGGTGGGCAATGAAAGCTTTAGCTCTGGCAACGAGGGGCGGGAGTGGACGGAGGCGACTCCGCTAGTCTAGGGCCCCAGCCGAGCCAGACGTCGAGTCCTGGGCGGAGGAGGCCAAGCCGAGGTCCGGCTCTCCGCAGGGGGGGCGGGAGGGCCGCCGGCCGGCGAAGAGCGGAGCTGAGGCGTCAAGATGAGCGGCTCCAGACACCCGGCGTCGGGATGGCAGAGCGCGGCGGCGCGAACCTGGGGCCGGGAGACGAGGCCGCGAGGATGCGGAGCTTCGTCCCAGGGCGACCCGGAGGCCTGGCAGGCTCCGGAGTGCGGCGCGGGGCGCCCCCCGCCCGGGCCGGGCCCCTCGCCACGCAGCCCCGACCTCGCAGCCGCGGCCTCCGGGCCCCGCCGCTCCCACCTGTTCCCTCCGCGGCCCGGCAGGCCGCAGCCCCCAGCCTGGCCGCCTCGCCAGGGTCCGCCCCGCCGCCGCGGCCCGCGCCGGCCGCTCCTCCCCCGATGATGTCACGTCCCCGGCGCCCCTCGGCCGGCCGCGCGCGCCCCCGCCTCCCTCCCGGCCGTCCCCAGGGCCCGCGCGCCCGCCCTGCGGCTCCGCTCCCCGGGGGCGGCGGCGGCGGCGGCGGCGGGATGGCCCGGGCCCGCGGCCAGGCCCCGGGCGGCGGGCGGCGGCGGCGGCGGCGGGGCGGCGCGGGCGCCGGGCCCCGGGGGGACTCGGCCGGGCTGCTGCTGCTGCTGCTCCAGGTGCTGCCGCCCGGGGCTGCGGCCGGGCCGGGGCGCCGGGGCGCTCGAGGCGCGGGCGGCGGCGTCTGCTGGCCCGCGGCGGCCGCTGCCCTTCCCCGGGACGCGCGGCTGCTGCTGCTGCTCCCGCCGCCGCCGCAGCCGCCGAGCTCCGCGCCCGCCGCCGCCGCCTCCCGGATGGTAATCAGCGCGGCGCCGCGGGCGGGCGGGCGGGCGGAGGGGCGGAGGGGCGGCGAGGGAGGGCCCCCCCGACGCCCTCGGCCCGGGCAGCGCCAGAGCGCGCCTCTGGGGCGCCTCCGCGCGGAGCGGCGCGCGCGGCTCCGGCCGCGGGGAATCCCTGCTGCCCCGCCCGCGC
Source organism: Muscardinus avellanarius (assembly GCF_963383645.1). NCBI lineage: Eukaryota > Metazoa > Chordata > Mammalia > Rodentia > Gliridae > Muscardinus > Muscardinus avellanarius. Next base: position 14,435,197 of record NC_137805.1, on the reverse strand, counting down.
CGGGGAGGAGGGCGGGCACGGCGCCGGCGCCCGACCCGCGCTCCGAGGGCGCCCGCGCTCGCCGCGCTCCTGGCGGCCGTGCCGTCGGGTCGGGTCGGGCTGAGCGGCGGCGCCCGCAGCCTCCTCCGCGGGACCGGGGCCCGGGCGGCGGGGCGCCCACCGACCCGCGTCCTCATGTTCCCCGCGCAGGACGCGCTGCCCCGCGGCGGGCTGAGCCTGAAGGAGGAGCCGCTGCTGCCCGCCGGCCTGGGCTCCGTGCGCTCCTGGATGCAGGGCGCGGGCATCCTGGACTCCAGCACCGCCGCGCAGAGGTAAGGCGCCCCGGACCGGGCGGGCGGGACGGTTCTCGGCGCGTGGAGGGCGCCCTAACTCTGGGCTGTCCCGGTGAGTTCTCTCGCTCACCCCGTCCCGAGCGCCGGTGCTCCCTCCTGAGGATGTGGGGCGGGCCGGGGCGGGGCTTCTGCCTCCACTCCAGACCGTCCCGGCTCTGATTTCTGAAGGTCGCTCACTCGTGGCCATCCAGGGCTCTAGAGGAAGGGGCGTCCTCTCTCTGGTTCCCGAGCCAGGACCCACAGCTACCAGCCGTCTAGGAAAGTCCAGCCCCTCCTCCCAGGGCAGTCCCAAGGCCTCTGCTTGACCAATTCCACTGCTCTGCCAAGAAGGGCGAGAAACCCGGCCCCTTTTTCTTCTTTCCCACGCCCCTCCAAGTTGGACAGTGGGGGTGTGCGTGTCAGAGATGCAGCTGGGGGCTGCAGAGTGACCGAAGGGATGAGGTGGGCGCTCGGCTGGGCTGCGGTGACGGGCAGAGAATGGGACAGGGTCCTGCCTGCCTCCTGTAGGAGGCAGGTGGCCCTTGGGAACCAGCACACACATCTCTCTCTTCTGACTCCTTTTCCAGGGTCTGGGCAGGAAACCTACGTGGGAATGGGTCCAGATTTGGACAGGAACTTTAAGGGATTATTGACTCACCCTCCCTAGTGCCTGAGACCTAGACTTGAAACCCGGCTGTGAGCATGGAGAGGAGATTAGACACCTGATGGGCTGGCACTGGGGAGCGGCTGCCTCTGCAGACAGCTGGAGCAGGGTGGCCGCTGGGTGCCGGAGAGTTTGAGCAGCTGCTGTCCAGCAGCCTGAAGGGAGTCTGATGAGTTCCCAGGGCAGTCCAGGCCGGCACACCCACCATGTTCACATCACACCACGAGTGGTCCACGCCAGCCTCGCCGGGTAATAGACACACAGGGCTCTGGGTGCAGACTGAAGCTGTGTTCTGCTGTCCTTTTACCGCCTTCCGGGAGAGAGCGCCCTGGGCTCTAGCTGCAGCTGAGAACTTGAGGAGGACGAGGGGTCTTGCCAGTGCATAGATGCCCTTAAGTGTTGAGTTGCCATAACTCCATTCCTGGGAAATGGGGCTCTGAGGAACCAGACCCCACCTCTCTAGCTCTACTGCGGTTGGCACTTGTGTGATTTGCGTCTCATCGTTCTTTGTGGTGTATCCTGCCTGTTTCTGTTGGTTCTGGCTCTTTTTTTTTAACTTGAGATGGTTGCTTTCTAAACTGCGTTAGCTGTCCTCGGCCCCACCACAGCTATGTGGTGGGAGCTCCTGACAAGAGTGCCAGGGGCCTCTGGGAATGAAGGCCCATTTTCTTCCTGACCTTCCCCTCTGGGCCTGCCCAGAGCCAACAGTTGGGTAAGGGGGAAGGAGATGCCAAAGAGGCCGTGCCCTAGTCACCTGGCTGGGGTACAGGAAGTGCAGGCTCACCCCCACCTGCCCAGAGGACCGGGCCACCAGCAGCGTTGTGTTGAGTGGTTGAGTGGGGCTAAGGTGCGTAGTCTGAGTCCCCGGGGCCACTTCACTGGGACTCAGAGGCCTTCTGCAATTTGAACAGGAGAGTGTGTTCAGACCTGGGCTGCTTGTCCCCAAGTCCAGACACTTCTGCGCCTCAGGACCCAGCTGGGGCCCCCACAATTGGTTGATTGGTTGATTCTCTTCGTTGCTTCCAGAGGAGAGGCTAATCCTTACTCCTCGTCCTTCTCCACATTGCCAGCCACCTCTCCCATTTGCATCTGGTGCCCCGTCAGTCTCTACCCCAGACAGCAGCAGGGGACATTCCTCTGCCCGGCCACACCAGGCACCTTGGGAGTGGTGCCTCCTTGGCTGCCTTCGCTGCTCCCCCACAGCCACCTGGTGGTCAGGGGTTGTGCATTTCCCTCCTGTGTCCTCGTCCTGACCTCGGTGCCCATCAGCACCACTGTGATAACTGTGTACTAGTTACCACGCTCCTCTTGGTCTGGTACCACGCCGCCGCCTCCCTCTGCTCCCTCAGGACCTTCTTCCCTTCAGTATTTCCACTTTTCTCTGATCGTGCCTCGCGCCGCAGCAGCCGCTCCTCAGCGCCCTCCCACTCTCCCCAGGTTCCTAGAGCTGCGCGAGGGTGCTCCTCCGGGCCAGTCTGTTTCCCTGCCTGTCCCCACTTCCTCCTGGACGGCCAGCATTCAAGCCCCACCACGATCTGACCCCATCTTTCCTCCCAGCCTCTGCATGCGACTTGGCATACAGTGTTGGAGAGGTAGCAGGACCGCAAATAAGCCTTCCGGCCCTCAGAACAGCCCCGCACTGAGCACGTACACACCCTCTGAATAAAGTCCCGCAGCCTTCCAGAGCCCACCCACCCAGCACCTGCCCTGCCTGCCCCCCGGGGAACGCTTAGTGCTACCTAAGGATGCTCACCATAGGCCGGAGTCTGCCCCTTCCAGCCCCGCCAGCTAGGACACAGCTGTGGCCCATTCGTTCTGATGTCAGTGCTGCCCCGGACAGGTGCAGGTGCCCTGCACGGGGACGAGGAGTATCTGCTGGAGATAGCGGAGCACCTCTTAGGAGGCCCCCAAGTGCCCCTTCGTGTGGTTTCCTTCTTCCCCTTGATGGGAACTAGTACGGCTGCCCTCCCCAGGTCTACACTTGGCCTTCGCAGAGCTGCCAAGGGTTTGCAGAAGGCGGGTGTAGAAGAGGAGACCCAGAAGGCTTTCTACAGTCAGTGAGGGAGGCCCTGCCAACAGGAAGGGAAGTTCTGAGCAAGAGAAGTAGGGGAGAAGGGGGGCTGCATACCCACCAGATGGAGGCAGGAGAGAGGGAGGGAAGGCTGGCGGAGCGGGCTTTCCCTCAGGGAAACCTGCGTAAGGGCTCCCGGACTGGTCACTGTGACTTTATCTCTGAAACCCACTTGCCCAACCCCAGCCCGCCGTTGCCTGCCTCCTCTGCAGACAAGTCTTCACTGGTGGACTCAGCACAGGAGCAGCCCTCTTCTGTTGTGCTTCCCAGGATGAGAGACCTATGGAGGGCCTAGGCGGGCCCTCCCGGTGAAGGAGACCTCTGGAGGACCAGGCCAGCCCTCTCCCACGAGCCTGTCCCAGCCCGGGAGCAGGGCCCAGAGTGAGAAGCCAGCTGGGGCTGCCTTTCCTGTAAGCAGCTGCAGGCCAGCCTCCCTGCTAGGAAATGCTTTTGTTTGCTTTAATAATTAATAGCCGCTCCTCTGCCTGGGCCCTGGCAGGCAGGCCTGTGGGTGGTTGGCAAGAGGGTGGGCAGAAGCGAAGCAGGGTGGGCGGTCTGTAGGTGGAACTGAGGACCAGAGGGAGCGCATGCTAGAGAGCCTTCCCTTTCCCACCCCACCGCCAGTGCCCCGGGCCCACTTCCCGGGGCAGGTGAGCGGGGCAGGGGCGAGGGTGGTAGGATCTGGAGCCGTTGTGGCGCCAAAGCCTCTCCAGCAGAACCGTCCACACAGGGCAGGTCTGGGCAGCTGCCTCAGGCCAGCAGGCCCTCCCTCCCCCTGCATGGTTGAAGCGGTGTGTCCCAGCGAGCCACTGTGTTTACCTTTGGTCTTCAGCACGGCCAGCCCTGGGCATGTCAGAGGCTGAGCAGGACCAGCCCAGTAGGCCTGGGCTGGTGCGGGAATGCCAGGCTGAGCTCGATGACCGTCAGCCCCAAGGGACTCCTCCCAGGAGGAGTGGGTGCCGGGGGTGCTTAGAGGATGCAAGGGTGTGGGAAAGAAGAGCTGGCGCTAGTAGAGGGAAGTCTGAGGCAGAGATGAGGTACAGGAGACGTACACTTCTTGCACCTCTACCTCCAGTCTCCTTCCATTGCTGCTGATTCCATGGCTGGTCCCCATTGCCCGAGGCTCCCAGACTTGAAGAGGGGTCAGCCCAAGCCAAAGCACTGCCCAGAACTGTGGGCTGTCTGGCTGGGCAAGAGTTAAGATTTGGTGGGGGGAGGGCAAAAGGCCAAGGCTCGAGCCCCAGGCGTGTGTGTGTGTGTGTGTGTGTGTGTGTGTGTGTGTGTGTGTGTGTTTGAGATGGATGTGGTTAAAATGCTCTATTTATAATAAGCATATGATGAAGGATGCAGAGACAGAAGTGGCTTGTGAATAGAGAAGAGGGCTGGCCAGGAGGCTTGGTCTACCCTGAGGGCCCGGGCAGGGCCTGCTGCCACAGGAAGAAACCTGGGCATCTTGCTCAGCCTTGGGAGGGAGCACTGCGGGTGTTCCCAGCAGCAGCAGCCAGATGTGTGCAGCTCCCGCTATGCCCCTACATGAATCCCTGGCGCTCTGGAGTGCAGGCCAGCAAAGGCCCGGGCTGTGAAGGTCAGGTTGTCCTTGGAGCCCACTGGACCCTAGATTTCTTCCCAACAGAGTGCTCAGGAAGTGCAGGCACACCTATACGCACCTCTACCACAAGACAGGTTTCCTTGGAGCAAAAAGTACCTTTGCAGACTAAGTCATTTTGGTGTCACAGTCTCTGAAGGTGGGCAGTGGGAGTGGGGCGTCCTCCTCCTAAGTCTAGGTTCTTTAGCATGGAAGCAAATGCCCCACGACCTCAGCACCCTCTGGGGTGGAGAGGAAACTGTTTTGAATACTGTGTTGAAAACAGTGTTCCTAAGAAAGTGAAGAAATGTGAGACTCGTCTTAGAGCGGCAGCTGTGCTGTTTTCGTCACTCAGCTGCGTTTGTCGGGAAAGGGTGCCATGTGCTTGGCGTTGTCCACTCGTGATGCCAAGTGAGCGCAGTGTCTCTGGATTGTCCAGTAGTGGGCAGGGAGGTGTCAGAAACTGACTTAGCTGGTACGGTGGCACACACCTGGAATCCCAGTACTTGGGAGGCTGAGACAGGAGGATCGCAGGTTCGAGGACAGTCTCAGCAACGTAGCAAGATTCTCAGCAACCTAGCAAGACCCTGTTTCAAAACAAAAAAATAAAAAGGGGTGGGGTATAGCTCAGAGATAGAATGCCCCTGGGTTCAATACCACAATGAATAAGTAAATTATTTAAGTAATAGGATACATATCAATAGACATCTCCAGGTTGCTCCATATGCCCCACAGGTTGTCTTGGACAGCTCTACTTTGGAAACCACAGAACCAGAGACCTTGGCCTTTATCCACATCTCTGTCTCTAAGCCAGCGAGCAGACAGTGCCTCACCTCTCACTGGTATCCCAGGATGCAGTCTCCGGGGGCCTTCAGGCCACAGACATCCCCTGAGTTGTTTAAGAGATCTCTATTTCTTTCTGTTCTTGGTTTGTTTCTCTTTACAAGAGCATCAGCTTCTCCCAAGAGGAGAAGAGCAAAATCTCCCTTCCCCTCCCCAGCGCTCTCCCTCTGGGCTTGTAGTTCCATTCAACAGGTGTTGACTGATCCCCTCGGTGGTTGGAGGCCCAGTCCAGCCTGCCTCTGTCTTCTCTCGCTTCCTGTCCCTCCCCATAGGCTGCCACTTGTGTCATTCTGTCTCTTGTTCACGGGAAATGCTAGAACATCTTTAGAGTAAAACCATTTCTCATTTAACCTTGATCTTGCAAGTGTGACAGGGCATAAACAAGGGAGGTTGGAGACATTCCCAGTCAAGAAGCAGCCTGTGTGCCCAGGGCAGGTCTGGTCCATTCTGTTCCTTTGCTGGTCTGTACTGGGCCGGGCTGTCATTAATATTTTTCTGTGGAACTGGGCATGGAAGCACACACTTGTAATCCTAGCACTCAGGAGGCTGAGACAGGAGGATTGCGGTTCGCAGACAGCCTCAGTTACTACCTAGTGAGGCCCTTTGCAACTCAGTGAGACCCTGTTCCAAAGTAAAGAATAAAAAATAGGGCTGAGGGTGTCTATTGGGTTGGAGGTAGAATGCCCCTGAGTTCCATCCTCAGGACCATGAAGGGGATGGAGATATATATATATATATTCCTGTGGTTGTCCATGATAAAGAGCCTGTGCCAGAGATGTAAGATAGTCAGTGAGCTGGGAGGATGAGTGCCCGGGACCCACCAAGCAGGGGAGGAGGAGGCAGGATGGCCCTTTAGGATGCCCCTCCCCCGGGGAAGTGCAGCTGAGCTGACCCACAGTGTAGCAGGGCACAGCCCCAGCAGGCATCACTGGATACTGGCCGACATCCCCCAGAGAGCCTGCTCTTAACACTCCCCTGGTCCCCGGGTCCTCTCTCTCCAACAATTCCCTCCAGGTCTGGGGTCTTGCTTGTGGCTTAGGTGAGATGCCCCAGGTCTGGTCCTCAGAGGTCTGACAGGAGCCTGGAGTAGCCAGAACTGACTGATATTTGCCAAGTGGGGGCAGGGAGGGGGGAGAAGAAGCTCAGACCAGCATCGCTGGTAGATTCTGTATCAGTCTGAAGTTCAGCCAGGGCAGGCCAAGGGTGTCTGTGTAGAAAGGGCGCCCTGAGTGGCAGAGGGGACTCACTTGAATCGCAGCATCTGCCTGTCCCTCCCCTGCCAGGTCCTTCCTTCTCCACAAATCTCCTTCCCCGCTGTCAGAGCTTTCCAGGCTCGGGATGACAGGCTGAAGGACCACTGTGGCCTGGGATCACTTCACAAGACCACCCACCGTGGCTGTCCCGCCCACTAGGTGGTCCTTGGAACCTGTCCCCTTGAGGCTGGAGCTAAGCTGGCCCTGGGAGTGGAGGGAGGAGCTCAGGGCTGGTGCCTCATTAGCATATTCATCAGCAGTAATCAGGAACCTGCTGTGATCAAAAGCCCTCTTTGGGCTTCCCTGCCTCTCTGCTGGTTAGGGAAGGAGGTGGAGGAGCTGGTCACGGCCCCACTTAAAAGGACTGCAGCCTGAGGAGGGGGGGGAGTGAGGGAAGGCCACTTCCCCAGACCTGGGACCTTTGGTAAGGAAGGGCGCTGTGGCCCCTCCCGCTCATCTTGACAGGGCACTAGCAGACCCTCATCTGCCTCCCAAGTCAGCACTTCATGTGGCCACTGTGGCTCCCCAAGCAAGCGTTCATGGGGAGGAGAATTATTCATTTAATTATCTGTTGTATTCTATATGAATAAAAGCATAGCAAGCCCCTCAGGCCCATGACACCCAGATACTATGGCTTAGCATAAAGCCAAGGAAAAGAGTACGCTGTTTTTTTAATTAAGTGAAGAAAATATTCAGATTTGGCAGCCATTGATGGGCGCGGGAATGCTGGTCGTAGGTTGTCGGGCAGTTCCACCATCGTCCTCCTGTCCCCTGCTTTGCTGGGGCAGCCTTCCACTTGTCCACCATGTGCCTTCACCTGTAGCAACTTATTTTGGGGGGATACTGGGGGTGGAACCCAGGGGCGTTCTACCTCTAAGCTACACCCTCAAGCCTATTTCTTTATTTATTTTGAAACAGGGTCTCACTAAGTTGCGGAGGGCTTCACTAAGTGGCTGAGGCTGGCCGTGAACCTTGCCCCCCACCCCCGTCTCTGCCTCCCTAGCGTTGGGATGACAAGCCCGGACTGTAGCATCTTCTAAGCTCTGCTGGCTTCACAGCTTTGTAGTGATGTGTGTGTGTGTGTGTGTGTGTGTGTGTGTGTGTGTGTGTGTGTGGTGGTACTGGGGTTCCTGGAAGCCCTTCTACCTCCGGGCTACACTCCCAGACCTCTTTTACATTTGTGATTTGGAAACAAGGTCTCTGAAGCCAGCGGCTGGCTTCGAACCTGCGCACCTGCGCAGTCCTCCTGTCTCTGCCTCCCAAGCACGGGGATTACAAGCCTGCGCCACCACGCCCAGCCCTTTGTAGTGATTTTTAGTTGTGTTTTCTGAACTACACCCCTCAACAAAAGTATCCTGTAGTGGAGTAAGCATAGTGCGCTCGTTGTCAGTTTTACCACATGAAATAATTATCCCAAACTCAGTGGCTTAAAATACCAACACATTTATTTCACACAATTTCTGCGAGTCAGAAATCAGGGAGCCACTTGGCTGTATGGTGGGGCTCAGCGGCTCAGCGCCTCCAGGCTTGCAGAGCCTGGTGGATCGCTTCCTAGGGAGCTGGAGCTGGTACGTGGTGGCGGCCGTTGGCAGGAGGCCTCAGCTCCTCTCCCCGTGGGCCTCTGAGAGGCCCCTCATGACACGGCAGCTGGCTTTCCCGAGAGACCACCCGGCAGGGAGGGAGAACAAGGCAGAAGCCACAGAGACCGTGAACTCGCCCTGGAAGGCCTGTGCTGTCACTTTTGTACATCTTATTGACCCATGAACAGTATGAGTGGGGACTCCCCCAGGACAAGAACTCGAGGGCAGGGTAATGGGGAACATCTTGGAGGCTGGCTACCCAGCACGTGGAGCAGCACCCATTCCTGGGGGGCCCTGCCCCCGCAAGCCCCCATGTGCGCCATGGAGCCCCATTTCCCGCAGTTGTGGCCACAGCACCCTTTCTAAAGGGAGGCGCTGTTGCCATGAGATATCTAAAGACACTTTGGAAGCCCCTGGCTCAGAGAACAAAGTCCAGACTCCTTCCTCTAGTCCTTGCTATGTTACCCAGACTCATGATGGTCTCAAACTCATGAGCCCAAATGATCCTCCTGCCTCAGCTTCCCAAGTAGTGGGATCTCCCTCCCCCCCCCCTCCCTCTCTCTTTCTCTCGTTATGGGAACATCTTCCAGGGACATCTCCCATTTGTCCTGAGTTCTGGTGCTCTGTCTGTTCCCTGCCCCCTTGCAGACATTTAACTGCGGCCCCGCGTGTGCTGTGCCCAGCGCTTGGAGCTGAAGCACTAGCTGAAGGGCCTGGCGTCTCTTCCTCCTGTGCTCACCCTGGCCTTGCTCCTGGGCCTGGTTTCTGAGCCAGGAGGAAGCCCTTGGCAAGGACAGCCGAGTAGGTCCTCCTGCCCATGGGAGCCATGGTGGTTCTCCCCGAAGTTGGAGGCAGATTTCTCTACGTGTGGGAAGGACGTTCCCCACTTCTAGCCAGAGCCCGGGCAGAGCACACCAGTCTGGACCAGTTTGATGTCTTCATCTTTTCCCAGGCAATGCCACAGGCTCATAGGAACCTCAGCTCTGGGCTGGGGCTCAGTGGGCATTTTGTACCAGAACCTTCCAGGTGCCCTTTGGTGCCTTGCCAGAGACAGTCCTGGGAGCCTCTGGTCAGTAAGATGGGCTGGTTTGTACATGTGATTTTGGAGATCAGCCTTGAAAAATGTGGAACCCGAGGACAAGCTGGAGGGAGCCCAACAGGGTGTCTCCCGCTGCACCCACCAAGTTCCTTGTTCCCAAGGGAATAGGCCGGGGTCATCTCTGTGCCAGGAGGCCTCTTTGTGGGACCAAGATGGCCCTGCCAGGGTGGAAGGGCCCATCCAATTGGATTTCTTTTTCTTCTATTTTGGTACTGGGAATTGAACCCAGGGGCATTTTACCTCTGAGCTATACCCCCAGCCCTATTATATTTATTTTGAAACAGGTCTCACTAGGTTGATAAGAATCTCACTACTTGTTGAGGCTGTCCTCAAACTTGAGATCCTGCAACCTCAGCCTCCCAAGTACTGGGATTACAGGTGTGAACTACCACACCTTGCTTAATTTGATTTCTTTTTTTTCTGTCTTCCTTCCTTCCTTTCTTTCTTTCTTTTTTAAACTGGAGATGGAACCCAGGGGGCATTCTACTCTGAACTTCTGAACTACACCCCCAGCCCTTTTTCTTTTCTTTCTTTCTTTTTTTTTTTTTTTTTTTGTGGTACTGGGGATTGAACCCAGAGACATTCTACCTCCAGGTTATATTCCCAGCTCGATTTTATTTCTTATTTGGAAACAGGGTCTCACTAAGTTGCCAAGGCTGGCTTCAAACCTGTGATCCTCCTGTTTTAGCCTCCCAAGTACTGGGATTGTAAGCATGTGCCACCACACTCAGCTCCCACCCTATTTTTTATTCTTAATTTTGAAACAGGGTCTCACTAAGCTGTGGAGGGCCTCACTAAGTAGCTGAGACTGGCTGCGAACCTGGGTCCTCCCGTCTCAGCCTCCCGAGTCCTGGGATCACATGCCTGTGCCACTGCACCTGGCTTTTCAATTTGAATGCCTGCGTTGGAGCCAAGTCCCGCCAGCCGCCTGCCTGGCCGGAGTCTCAGGGTCTTCCTTTCCTCCGGCAGTGGTGTGGGCCTGGCTCGAGCGCACTTTGAGAAGCAGCCTCCCTCCAACCTCAGGAAATCCAACTTCTTCCATTTCGTGCTAGCCATGTATGACCGGCAAGGGCAGCCCGTGGAGGTGGAGCGCACAGCCTTCATTGACTTCGTGGAGAAGGACCGAGTGAGGGGCCCGTGGGCTCTCTGGGACAGGCACTGGGAGGGACGGGAGGGCTGAAGGGACCCCTCCTCACAGGGGACCGGTACTGGGAGGGATGGGAGGGCTGAAGGGACCCCTCCTCACAGGGGACCGGTACTGGGAGGGATGGGAGGGCTGAAGGGACCCCTCCTCACAGGGGACCGGTACTGGGAGGAACGGGAGGGCTGAAGGGACCCCTCCTCACAGGGGACCGGTACTGGGAGGGACGGGAGGGGTGAAGGGACCCCTCCTCACAGGGGACCGGTACTGGGAGGGATGGGAGGGCTGAAGGGACCCCTCCTCACAGGGGACCGGTACTGGGAGGGATGGGAGGGCTGAAGGGACCCCTCCTCACAGGGGACCGGTACTGGGAGGAACGGGAGGGCTGAAGGGACCCCTCCTCACAGGGGACCGGTACTGGGAGGGACGGGAGGGGTGAAGGGACCCCTCCTCACATGGGACCAGTACTGGGAGGGACAGGAGGGCTGAAGGGATCCCTCCTCACACGGGACCAGTACTGGGAGGGATGGGAGGGCTGAAGGGACCCCTCCTCACACGGGACCGGTACTGGGAGGGACAGGAGGGCTGAAGGGACCCCTCCTCACAGGGGACCAGTACTGGGAGGGACAGGAGGGCTGAAGGGACCCCTCCTCACAGGGGACCGGTACTGGGAGGGATGGGAGGGCTGAAGGGACCCCTCCTCACACGGGACCGGTACTGGGAGGGACGGGAGGGCTGAAGGGACCCCTCCTCACAGGGGACCGGTACTGGGAGGGATGGGAGGGCTGAAGGGACCCCTCCTCACAGGGGACCGGTACTGGGAGGGATGGGAGGGCTGAAGGGACCCCTCCTCACAGGGGACCGGTACTGGGAGGGACGGGAGGGGTGAAGGGACCCCTCCTCACACGGGACCAGTCCTGGGAGGGATGGGAGGGCTGAAGGGACCCCCTCCTCACACGGGACCAGTACTGGGAGGGACGGGAGGGCTGAAGGGACCCCTCCTCACATGGGACCAGTACTGGGAGGGACAGGAGGGCTGAAGGGATCCCTCCTCACACGGGACCGGTACCGGGAGGGAGGGCTGAAGGGACCCCACACACACACACACTCTGGGCAGATGAGTGGGCAGATATTGGGAGAGTGGGGAAGAGTGCGTGAATGGCTAGGAGGGAGGGTCCGAGAGTGGGCTTGGGGGAAGGTGGGGCTGAAGGAGGCTGGAGGGTTCTTAGGTACCGGAGCATCCTCATCTGGTCCATGCAGGAGCCTGGGGCAGAAAAGACGAACAACGGGATCCATTACCGCCTTCGGCTGGTGTATAACAACGGTAAGCAGAGGCCTCCCCCTCCTCCTCTGACTCAGAAGAAGCCTGGGTAGTGCGGTGTGGCAGATAACGCCCCGGCCAGTGCTGGGGAGGGTGTGGATGGGGCCCAGTCGTCAGAGATTCCAGGTGCCCCCTGACGGCGCGTTCTCCACTTGCTGCCCTAGGACTTCGCACAGAGCAAGACCTCTATGTGCGACTCATCGACTCCATGTCCAAGCAGGTGAGCCAGCCCAGACGATGCTCGGGCCTGTCCCACCCTCTTCTTGGGCCAGCTCCCCTGCTCTGAGTGGAAACCCTTGTCCCTGTCCTTGTCCCCCCTGCACCTTTTATCCCCACCAGTCCCTGCCCTGCCTAGGGTAGAATGACTGGGATCTTTCCCTCTAGCCTAGAAAAGACAGTAATTTTTAGAGGACCCTGGCTTAGATCATACTCCTTAGCAACCCACCCTGGGATGGGAATTCAGATGAGACAGCTTACTGGGGGGATGGGGAGGGGAGTGGACAGGAAGATGCTCAGTAAGCCCATGGTTCAGCCTGACTCAAGGAAGCCAAGATTTGGGCCCTGTACCCGTCAGTCATTGGCCGGGGGTGCTCCTGGGGGGCTTATGTGCAGTAGAAGCAGCTGCCACCCGCTAGAGCAGTTCTTAAGAGAAAGCCCTCTTCAGCCAACACTCATGGCAGTGTGGGGACAGGATCCAGGTGCAGGCCCTGGAGCTCCGCTGCAGACCTCAGCACCTTGCTGAAGTCACAGGACAGAGCCCGGGGTGCATGAGCAGCTGGGGAAATGAAACTGAAGAAGCTATGGCGGTTTCTTCTAACACAGCCCCAAGTCTCAGGGCCTGAGTCATCATGTGTACAGGGCCAGATGCAAGGCAGACACTTGGGCTCCTCTGCACAGGCAGGGCTTGCTAGCAGCCTCTACCCAGTCCCAGGGCAGAGGAAGAAATGGTGTGTGTCCAGAAAACCTGAGGTCACTGTGGTAGAGAAAGCAGGCCAGGTATGGCGAATGGGGACTGAATTAGAGTGTGGAAGGGGTTCCAAGAAGTCCAGAGAGGAGAGGAGAGCACAGATGGAGGCTGGCCCAGAGGGCCGCCGCTCTCAGCGGGAAGCCACATTCGCAGTTTGGGAGGTGCACTTCTTGCTCTGGGCAAAGGGGGGCTGGGGGACGGGGAGGAGGCTGGTCCGAGTCGTCCAAGAGGCAGAAATGGGCCTGGGCTGGGGAGGAGATGTGGGAAGAGGCAGCCGTGTGGCCCTTGGGTCTGATGAGTTAGCAGGGACCGCTGAGAGGGACAACTACAGGAGCAGAGCCAGGGGTCCCCCAGAGTATTGGAACAGCGCCTGGGAGGCAGAGGGCCAAGGAAAGAGGAGGTGCAGGTGGGCTAGGAGGGCGCGTGTGCCAGCAGCACCCTGGGCCCAACTCTAGAAAGGCAGATCCGATCTGCAGGTCTGTGCTGTTCTTGCTGCCTTGGTGGTGGTCCTGGTTTGGGGGAGGGGGCTCTCCTAGTGGGCAGCCAGGCCGGCCGCTGCTTTCGCCCCTGGGGTCCCCAGTGCAAGGCGGAGGGCATGAACTTCTCTGGGGCAGGACTGTCCTTGACCCAGGCTGGGGAGAAGCTAGTGTGGACCCCTAGGCCCACATCTGTGCTGCTGCCGGGGCGTGAGCGGGGCCTCCTTCCCCTCCAGCCTGCACGCTTCCCCTCCCCAGGCCATCATCTATGAGGGGCAGGACAAGAACCCCGAAATGTGCCGAGTGCTGCTCACCCACGAGATCATGTGCAGGTGAGATGCGCCACCGCACCAGGCCGCTTTGCCTAGACCTCTGCCGGGCCCTGCCCCCAGGCTGCCAGCCCCGCGGGGGGAAGCCTAGGCTGTGCTAGGCTGTGGAGACTCCTTGAGGCCCCATTAGCCTGGCCTGTTTATGTGGCTGCTCCGAATGTTGTAAGAGAGGCCTCCTGCTGCTCCTAGACGCTCAACTAATAAAGCCCAGGGGAGGGGTTCTCTGGGGAGAAGGGGCCAGGGCTCTGGGCCCAGCAACCAGCAGGCCTCTGGGACTCGCGCTGATGTTGCAGGGAGGAAACTCTCTTGTCTCCTAAATGGAGCTCAGGGCAGCAGGGTGGCAGCAGCAAACAACTCCTGGCTCCCTCTTGATGCCCAGACCTTGGCACTTCCAGCAAGACCAGGTTACTGGTCATACGGGGCCCTCGAAGGCAGTTCCTGATGCCTGAAAAAAAATCACAGCTGGGCATGGTGGCGGACATCTGTAATACTAGCACTTGGGAGGCTGAGACGGGGGATCGTAGTTTGAGGGCAGCCTTAGCTATTTAGTGAGACCCTGCTTCAAAAGAAAAAAATAAAAAGGAGCTGGGGGTGTAACTCAAAGGTAGAATGCCCCTGGGTTCAATTTATAGGAGAGAGAATGAATGGATGAATGGATGGATGAATGAATGACTCGCATTCCAAAGTCTGTATTTGGGATGGTGGCCGCCTTTGGAGAGAGGAGAGACCAGGACCCAGCACGAGGGCTTCTGGGATGCTGACCTGTGGTTTGTCCCGCAGCTGGTTCCATGAACAGGCTTGCTTTGTGGTCATTCCTGAGCTGCTTACAAGTCGAGCTTTTTTCTGTATGTAAATGGTGCTTCCATAACAGTGTATAGAGAGCGAGGCGCCTGCCTGTCCCACCTCCACAACAGGGGCTTGCCGGCCAACCCCGGCCCAGCAGTGGGCTGTCAAGGTCCCTGTCAGGGCCCTCACCGCCTCTCTCCCCAGGGCCCCGCAAGTGGCCCCTGCAGCCAGGGACTCCATCCCAGAGACAGCAACACGAGCACCTTCCCCACCCGGATGCCCTGTAATCGCCCCTCCCTCGCTGCCTTTCTCTCCCCATCTTTCCTTCAGCCGGTGTTGTGACCGGAAGAGCTGTGGCAACCGCAACGAGACGCCCTCAGACCCGGTCATTATTGACAGGTACAGGTGGGGAGGGGCTGGGTTCTGTCACGGAGTGCAGGGTTTCACCGCGGGGCACCATCTAGGTGGTTCTGAGCCCATGGAGAGGCTGCCAGAGACCAGAGCGGCCCCAGCCCTGGTCTTCTCGGTGAGGCTCTGGTGACCAGCCTTTGGAGCTGCAGTCCCCGACTCCCCAGGGAAGGCCCTGGGTTCTGCAGGAGGTGGGAGTAAGGGCGCGTGGGGAGAGGCTGCAGGGTGTGGAGGGCTGGCGGGGTGTGTCTCCGTCTACCTCTGCGCTGTTCCACTTGACTCCTCTGAATGTCTACTTCTTTAATAATGGGGACGATTTGGCAAGTCTCTCCTAAGATTGTCAAGGTGATGCATGTAAACACGCACTCTTCCACCCTGATTTTCAGTTTTTTTAAAAATTATTTTACTAGCTGGGCATGATGGCGCACGCTTGCAATCCCCGTGCTTGGGAGGGGAAGACAGGAGGATCGTGCAGGTTCAAAGCCAGCCGCGCTGGCTTAAGAGACCCTGTTTCCAAATCAAAAAAAGTATAAAAAATAGGTCTGGGAGTGTAGCCCAGAGGTAGAAGGGTTTCCAAGAACCCCAGTACCACCAAAAATAAATAAATAAATAGGTCTGGGAGTGTAACCTGGAGGTAGAAGGGTTCCTTCCCCAGTACCACCAGAAAAAATTATTTTATTAACTCTTGAGTCGGAAATGCATAGATATGGGACAAAATCCAAAAGGTACCAAGCTTAAATAATAAAAAGCCTGCCTTCCTCATGTATAGCAGACTGTTCGCACTCTTTTGCACCTTAATTTTTTGTAACAATATATCTTAAATATCATTGCATATGGGAACATAAGCCATACTTTTATCCTCCTTTTAAAGGATAAAACATTCACAAGATGTAAAAACTCAAGATGCTCAAGAGTTCACAGGAAATAACTTCCACTCTGCCTCCTACCAGCCATTCCCTCCAAATAAGTAACCATTGTTACCAGTTTCTTGTCCGTCTTTCCTGAAATAGTCTTTGTGCACACAACAAAATATGGAGGCACGCTATTCCTTTTGTACTTTTCCCTTTATTTTTATAAAAATGGTGACACACTGAACATATTTTCAGTACCTTTCTTTTTTTGCTGGAAAATATACATCTGGGAGCTTCTATTAGGACACACGAAGTCTCATTTACTGCTACTACAAAAGATTCTATTGTGTGGCTGTGGCATGCTTTCTTTATATAGTCTGCTATTACTGGACATATGGGCTCTTTTCCGTGATAAAAAAAAAAGTACTGCAGTGAATTACTTTGTCCATGTGTCATTCACATATGTGTAAATTTAAATGAAGGATAGTATTAACAGGAGAATTGTTAGGTCAGAGGAGATGTGCATTTCTGATTTGGGTAGCGACTGCCATGTGGCAGCTATTGCCAATTCACTCTCCAGAGAACGTAAATCAATTGCACTTATACGAGCAATTTTGAGAATGCTTATTCTCAGAATTCTGACCAAGTAAGTATTTTATTTGTTTAGCAATTTATGAGCATCTCCTCTGCGCTAGGGTCTCTTTCGTGTGCTGTGGATTGAGCCGTGACCAAAACAGACAGAAGCCTTGGGCTCACGGGCATATGAGGGTCTGGGGAGGCGAGATCCACGTACGTTATAAGTGAATGAGGCATTTAGCATGGCAGATGGTGGTGGCACTGAGGGCAAAGAGGAAGCCGCGGAGAAAGACCAGGAGTGCCGGGGAAGGCAGCGTTGCCATTTCCCAATCTCTAAGCACTCGCCGCCAAGATGACACTTGAGCAACACCTGAAGGATGTGACGGAGGAGCCACGTGCGTATCCAGGGCAGAACGTCCTCGGCAGGTGCACGTCAGTGTGTGAGGAACAGCAGAGAGACTGGTGGCTGGAGTGGGGTGGGGGAGACCAGTTGGAGGAGATGATGTCAGAAGTAACGGGAATGAAGCCGGGCGTGGTGAAGCCGGCGTGGTGGCGCACGCTTGTAATCCCCGCGCTTGGGAGGCTGAGACAGGAGGATCTCATGGGTTCGAAGCCAGCCTCAGCTACTTAGTGAGGCTCTCAGCAACTTAGTGAGACCCTGTTTCCAAATAAAATATAAAAAAGGTCTGGGAGTATAGCGCAGAGGTAGAAAGCCTCTGGGTTCCACCCTCAGTACCACCAAAAAAAAAAAAAAAAAAAAAAAGAAGTAATGGGAATGTAGCCAGGCGTGTAATCTCGGTACTCGGGAGACTGAGACAGGAGGATCACGGGTTCAAAGCCAGCCTCGGCAGCTTACTGAGGCTCTCAGTAAGACTGAGACCCTGTTTCCAAATAAAATATTAAAAAGGTCTGGGAGTATAGCGCAGAGGTAGAAGGCCCCTGGGTTCTATCTCAGTAACACACACACACACACACACACACACACACACACACACACAGAGATAGAAGAAGTAATAGGAGTGGAGGAGGAAGGCCGGACCACGCAGGGCTCTGCAGGCTGCAGAGCTTTTATTCAGGAGGACATGAAGCTATAAGAGGGTTTTGAGAAACGATAAGAACTGACATCCTTTAGAAACATCACTCCGGCTGCTCTGTTAAGGATCACCTGTAGGAGTCAGGGAGAGGAGTTAGGAAGCCGTGAGAGATGACGGAGGCTGAGACCAGGGTGTTGCAGGGAAGCTGGGAGTGGGCGTAGTGGTGCACACCTGGAATCCCAGGGGGCTGAGGCAGAGGATGCCAGGTTCTAGGCTAGCCAGGGCAATTTACACCAAGCCTCAAAGTAAAAGAAAAAGGGCTGGAGATGTAGCTCGATGTTAGAGCACTTGCCTAGCATCCATGAGGCCCTGGGTTCAACCTGCCATACCACGAAAAAATAAAAGCCGGGCGTGGTGGCGCGCACTTGTAGTCCCAGTACGTGGGAGGCGGAGACAGGAGGATCACAGGTTCGTGGCCATCTTCAGCTACTTAGTGAGGCCACAACTTAGGGCTTCTTGTGCAAGGAGAGAGAAGAAGGGATAGAGGGAGATACCGAAATCAAAGGCTTCTCCAAGGTTTCAGGTCTAATTAGCCTGGAAGGCTGGAGTTTGCGGAGAAGATTTGAGGTGGAGGAAGTTCACAGGGAGGAAGGTTGGGAGTTTGATGTTGGCTAGGCTACTTTTAAGATGCTTACTAAGCATTCACCTGGGGATGTGGAGAAAGAAGCTGAAAACAGGCGTGTGGACCCCAGGGAAAAGACCCAGGCTGCAGATACAAATTTGAATGATGGAGCGAGTGTTGATAGAACACGGGAGAGGTCTAAGACCTGAATCCTGGGGGCTGGTGCATAGAGGTGGTGGGGATGTGGTGCAGCAAAGGAGGCGAGAAGCCATGGTGAGGTAAGAGCATCTGAGCAGGGATGTCTTGGAGAAAGCGTCCCAGGAGGAGGCAGGGGGCAGCCGCACTGAATGATGCTCATGATATGACAGAAAGACCAAAATCAATCCGTAGATATTGATGTCATCAACAGGAGCTTTTCAGTGGGTGGGCAGAAGTCTGACAGGATGTGTCTCAGACAGAATGGGAGAAGTTGTTTTGATTTGTTTGTGTGTGTGTGTGTGGTACTGAGGGTGGAACCCAAGGGGCTTTCTACCTCCAGGCTATACTCCCAGACCTATTTTATACTTTATTTGGAAACAGGGTCTCACTAAGTTACTGAGAGCCTCACTAAGTAGCTGAGGCTGGCTTCGAACCTGTGCGATCCTCCTGTCTCAGCCTCACAAGCGTGAGGATTACAAGTGTGCGCCACCATGCCCATCTGATTTTTTTTTTTTTTTGAGATTTTTTTTTTCAGTATTGGGGATTGAACCCAGGGGCATTCTATGTCCAAGCTAAACCTCCCGCACTATTTTTTATTCTTAATTTTGAAACAGGGCCTTACTAAGTTGTGGAGGGCCTCACTAAGTAGCTGAAGCTGACTGTGAACCTATGATCCTCTTGTCTTAGCCTCCCAAATGCTGGGATTACAAGCGTGCACCACCACACCTGACTTGAGGCTCTTTTGTTTGTTTGTTTGTTTGTTTGTTTGTTTGGGTTTTATTTATTTGTTTGTTTGGTGGTACTAGATTAAACCCAGGGGTATTCTACCTCTGAGCTATACCCCCAGCCCATTTTATTTTTATTTTTGTTTTATTTATTTATTTTTGCGAGGCTGGGGCTGGAACCCAGGGGCATTCGACCTCCAAGCTATACCCCCTTACCTATATTTTATTTTTATTTTGAAACTGAGTCTCACTAAATTGCAAAGGGCCTCACTAAGTAGCTGAGGCTGTCCCCAAACTGCGATCCTCTGATCTCAGCCTCCCAAATGCTGAGATTACAAGCGTGCACCACCACGCTTGGCTTATTTTTATTTATTTATTTATTTATTTTTGAAACGGTCTCACTAAGTTGTGTAAGCCCTCGCTAAGTTGCTGAGGCTGACTGTGAATCTGTGATCCTCCTGGTCTCAGCCTCCCAAGTACTAGGATTACAGGTGTACCACCATGCCCAACTCTGTGTGTGTGTATGTGTGTCTTTCTGTCTGTCTGTCTGTCACTGGGGATGGAACCCAGGAGCGTTCTACCTCTGACCTCCCCAACCCTATTTTATTTTTATTTTGAAACAGGGTCTTGCTGGGTTGAAAAAAGTCTCTTTGCTGAAGCTGTCCTTAAACCTGAAACCCTCCTGTCTCAGCCTTCCAAGTACGGGGGTTACAAGTGTGCGCCACCATATCTGGCTGGTGTTCTCTTCTGATGGCTTTGTTTTCTCAGTGAAATAGGAAGCTGAGGATGAGGGTGGAGGAGGAGACACTGGAAGGCATAAAATAGTGGTCTAAGAGAATGCGTGGACTAAGGACCTGTCAAGTGGTTGCCAAGCAGTGCCACGGGCCGCCTGAGGTTTGTGGTCATACATTTAGCGGGTCTTTCTCTAGCCATGTTGCACTATACATGTGCAGGTGCAGAACAGGTGGATGGTGGTGGACTGTTGTGCAAACAGAGTCAGAGTTTGCCAGCAGAGCACAGTGAAACCTGAGAGGGCCTAAGAGTGAAACACTTACGCAAGAAGATGTTTAAAAAGCGGAACAGGGGCTTTGAGCTACCTGTGGGGAGGAATACAGGAGGATAAGGCCAAAGAATTGTCGGGGCCGAGGAACTAGTCAGGGGTTGAGCTGAAAGTTAGAAGGTGGTTGGAAGGTGGGTTTCCTGCATCCGGAATTATTCAAGTTTGCATTTATTGATATGTGACCAAGAGAAGGTGGAGACAAGGTCAATGGAAGAGCTCTGTTCAAGGATGGAGAGCAGGGGGTGTCAGAAGAATTATCTGTCTCTATTGATATTGAAATCACCAAGAATTGTGTCAGGACCAGTGTTCAAGAGTGTATTTTGTTTGTTTGCTTGTTTTTGGTGGTACTGGTGTTCCTGGAAGCCCTTCTACCTCCAGGCTACACTCCCAGACCTATTTTATACTTTTTTATTTTTGGAAACAGGGTCTCTTAAGCCAACGCGGCTGGCTCCGAACCTGCACGATCCTCCTGTCTCCGCCTCCCAAGCGCAGGGATTACAAGCCTGCGCCACCACGCCCGGCCTAAGAGTGTATTCTGTGATCCAGGAATAAAAGCTTCAAGGAGTAAAGGCAAGAAGAGGTGATTAGCCAGGCGTGGTGGCGCACACTTGTAATCCCTGCGCTTGGGAGGCAGAGACCGGAGGATTGCGGTTCACGACAGCCTCAGCTACTTAGTGAGGCCCTTCGCAACTCAGTGAGACCCTGTTTCAAAATAAAGAATAAAAAATTGGGCAGGGGGTATAGCTCGGAGGTCAAATGCCTCTGGGCTCCATCTCCAGACCCACCACAAATAAATGAATGAATGAAGGAAGGAAGGAAGGAATGAAGCCGGGCGTGGTGGCGCCCATTTGTAATCCCAGCTTTCAGGAGGCTGAGACCATAGGATCACGGTTCACAGACAGCCTCAGCTACTCAGTGAGGCTCTCAGCAACTTAGTGAGACCCTGTTTCCAAATAAAATATAGAATAAGTCTGGGAGTATAGCCTGGAGGTAGAAAGCCTCTGGGTTCCACCCCCCAGTACCACCAAAAAAGAAAAAAAATTAAATAAAAATAAAGAATAAAAATAAGACTAGGGTGTAGCTCGGAAGTAGAATGCCTCCTGGGTTCCATCCTCAGTACCACAAAAACAAAACAAAATATAAATTTTCTAGTGGTGAAATTTGCCCAACCCTCAATCTCTTTAGTCTTCTGGGGTTTTGTTATATTTAAGAAGCCTTTGTCATTCCAAGACTTTTATTTCATTGTATTCCTGAGGTGCTAGAGATCAAACCCAGGGCTTTGCATATGCTAGTCAAGTGTTCTACCACTGAAATATACTCCCAGCCCCCAAGATTATTTTTAAAAATTATTTCAGATTCTTCTAGTACTCTGATTATTTCATTGTTTACATTTAAATATTTCATCCATTTAAATATTTTAGGTTGCTGTGTGTTATAAAATATGAGAATAAAAACAGCCTGGTGGTGCACATTTGTATTTCCAGTACTCGGGAGGCTGAGACCGTAGGATCGTAGATTCAGTCCCCAGTTCTGCAAAAATCAAAAGAAAATATGGGAATAAAGAGAACACAGCTGGACAAACCCGAGCAAGCTCTTTAACTGGATGAAGCCTGGGTGGGGAACTGACCCGGAAGAGTCCATGAGAGTCAGGAGCCCCCTTCTTACAGACTCGGGGCTGTTTATGGGGCCTTAGGAGGGAGGGAGAGGGAAGCAGCTGTGTACTCCTCAGATTGGTAGGCTTGACACTGGGCCAGGGCAGGTGAATGTATGGGGCTGGGCGCAGGGGGATGGTCAGAGGTGCTTTCCCAGAATTCCCGGACTCCTTTGTTCTCAGCCTCCTGCCAGGCCTCACAGTCAGACCTCCCAGTGCCCACACTGTGTCCTACACAAGACATATAAAAGAAAAATATAGCAAAATAGAAATCATTAAGCATAATAATCAGTATACATCTATGAGCCTACAACAAAATTAAAGTTATTAAAAAAAAAAAACACTGAAAAAAAGCCGGGCATTGTGGCGCAGGCTTGTAATCCCCGCGCTTGGGAGGCTGAGACAGGAGGATCGCACGGGTTCGAAGCCAGCCTCAGCTACTTAGTGAGGCTCTCAGCAACTTAGTGAGACCCTGTTTCCAAATAAAATATAAAAAACGTTCTGGGAATATAGCCCAGAGGTAGACCACCTCTGGGTTCCATCCCAGTACCATAAAAAAAAAAAAACCACCAAAAGCTGGGTGTGGTGGTGCACATCTGTAATCCCAGGTTCAGTGCCAGCCTCTGCAACTTAATAAGACCCTCAGCCATTTGGCAAAAGCCTATTTCAAAATAAATAAATAACCAAGTGCTGTGTCCATGTATGTCGCTGTCAACATGATTTACATTATGGTGTGAAACTGTAATGCACCAGTAGAGGCATATAAAAAAAGAAATAAGCTGGGCGTGGTGGCGCGCACCTGTAATCCCAGCATTTGGGAGGCTGAGACCGGAGGATCATGGTTTGCGGACATCCTCAGCTACTCAGTGAGGCCCTTCATAACTTAGTGAGACCCTATTTCAAAATAAAGAATAAAAATAGGGCTGAGGGTGTAGCTCGGAGGTGTAGAACACTCCTGGGTTCTATCCCCAACATCGCTAAATAAATAAATAAGCAAACAAACAAACAAGGCTAAGGTGTATCTCGGAGGTAGAATGCCCCTGGGTCAGTCCTGGGTACCAGACAGCAGCGACAGCAGCAGAACACCCCTGAAGCCAGGTCTTCCCAGTTTTACAGCACTCCCTGTCCATTTCCTAAAGACAAACTGAGTTTGTGTTCAGCATGACTTCATTTTTAAAAAAGAAATTTATCACAGGTCATATAATCCCTAAATAAAATATTGCAGAGTTGTATTTGTTTTTAACTTTATAGACGTGATATGAGCCAGGCATGGAGGTGCATGCTTGTAATCCTAGTACCTAGGAAGCTGAGACAGGAGGATTGCAGGTTCGTGGTCAGCCTCAGTTGCTTAGTGAGACCCTGTTTTAAAATAAAGAATAAGGCCAGGCGTGGTGGCACACGCTTGTAATCCCCGCGCTTGGGAGGCTGAGACAGGAGGATCGCACGTGTTCGAAGCCAGCCTCAGCTACTTAGTGAGGCTCTCAGCAACTTGGTGAGACTCTGTTTCTAAATAAAGTATAAAATAGGTCTTGGAGTATAGCCCAGAGGTAGAAAAACCCCTGGGTTCCACCCTCAGTACCACAAAAAATAAATAAATTCAGTATTATTTTTCTAAGATTTATCTGTGTTTCTGTATTTAGGTGTAGCTTGTCATATTTAGTTTTTGCTATTATAGGCAACATTCTTGTTTGTGTCTCCTAATTTGAAAAGGTAGAAGAGCCTGTTTGGGATATAAATAGGGACTGGAACTGCCAGAGCATGGGGTGTACACATGGTCAGTTTTGAGTCAAGGTTAAACTGTTGTCCCAGGTGGTTGGACGGAACTACATGGCCCCCCTTGGGGCTGTGTGCCTCGTTCCCCGCACTCTCACCAATAGATGGTAATAGAAAACTTACTTACTTACTTACTTACTTACTTACTTACTTACTTACTTACTTATTTATTTGGGAGTGCTGGGAATGGAACCCAGGGGCATTTTACCTCCAAGTTACACCTCCAGTCCTATTTTTTATTCTTTATTTTGAAATAAGGCCTCACTAAGTGGCTGAGGCTGGCTGCAAACCTGTGATCCTCCTGTCTCGGCCTCCCAAGTACTGGGATGACAAGTGTGTACCACTATGCCTGGCTCACAAGTATTTTAATATAATTGAATTGATCAGTATTTTCCTCAAATCTACTCTGTGTTTTATTTCTGTGTTTTATTTAATGAGTCCACTCCTCTGCTGGGGTCATGAAGACACATATTTTCTTCCAGAAATTTTACAGTTTTCCCTTTCACATTAAGTTTGTAATCTCGGTGGAACTAATTACAGGGTATAGTGTGACTTAAGGAATCAATGTAATTATTTTCTACTTAAGAATCACTAATTATTCCAGAATCATTTATAAAATAGCGCATCTTTTCTCACTGAGTTGCACTGAGAGTTAGGTCCTAAATCAGGTTTCTTCTGTCTGTGGTTCTATTTCTAGACTCTGTATTTTATTCCTTTGATCAATTTGATAATCCCTGTTCTGACATCATACTGGTGTGTGTGTGTGTGTGTGTGTGTGTGTGTGTGTGTGTGTGTGTGCGCGCGCACGCGCTTACTGGTTACTGGGAATTGAACCCCGGGACCCTCTACCTCTGAGCTACACTCCCAGCCTTATTTATTTTATTTAATTTTTAATTTTAATTTTTTTTTTTTTTGCAGTACTGGGAATGGAACCCAGAGACATTCTACCTCCAAGCTACACCCCCAGCCCTATTTTTTTATTCTTTATTTTGAAACAGGCTCTTACTGAGTGTCAGAGGGCCTCACTAAGTAGCTGAAGCTGTCTGAAGACTGCTTTCCTCCCGTCTCAGCCTCCCAAGTGCTGGGACTACAAACGCGTGCTACCGGGCAGGTTCTCAGTAAGTCGCGGAGCTGTCCTTGAAATGGTAATTCTGCCGTCTCAGCCTCACAAGCCTGGGATCGCAAGTGTGCACCACGGGGCATTTTACCTCCAAGCCAAACCATAAGCCCTTTTTATTTATTTTGAAATCAAAATGTCGCCGAAGATCTTGCCGTGTTGCTGAGGCTGTACTTGAACCGCCAGCCTCCTGTCTCAACCTCCCAAGAACTAGGATTACAGGCACTGCCACCTTAAGTGTAACTGTATAATATTGATATGAGAAAAAGTTTATAGGAAGAGTTTCACGCTTTCTCTGAATATTCTTCAGGAGAACGTTGGCTACTTTGGTCCTCTGTGTTTTCAGATACATTTTAGAATTCACTTACAAAGTTTCCACACCAACACACACACATGCACACACAGCTCTTAGGGTTCCGAGTAATATCACAATGGCGTCTTCACCAGTTTCATGGGGAATCTACCTCTTTGTACCACTGAGTCTTCCTAGTAACGGATATAATTGGTCTCTCCATTTATGTAACTTTTCCTTCATGCCCTTCAGTAAATTGTACAGTTTTTTCAATAAAGCCCACATACACGTATGGTTTTCTTTATTCACTTACCTGATAAATATTTGTTGAGCAGTTCCTGTGTACAGGCTCTAGGTCCGTGTACCAGGTTCTAGGCTTTAGGTAAAAAGAAGAAAGAAAGCACTAAACAACACAGCAGCCAACACACACTCACACAAACAAACTTGTGCTCATGGAGAGAGATGACATAGGAGAGCTGGACAAATAAAAGTGTGTTAGAAAGTGATAAATGGGAAAATTAGAAAAATAATCAGGGAGGGTTGGTACAATTTTATTTATTTATTTATTTATTTATTTATTTACTGCGGGTCTGGGGATGGAACCCAGGGGCATTCTACCTCCGAGCTACACCCCCTACCCTATTTTTTATTCTTTATTTTGAAACAGGGTCTCACTGAGTTGCAGAGGGCCTCACTAAGTAGCTGAGGCTGTCCGCGAACCGCGATCCTCCGGTCTCAGCCTCCCGAATGCTGGGATGACAAGCGTGCACCACCACGCCGGGCTAGTGGCACAGTTTTAAATGGAGCACTCACAGTAGGCCAAATCGGGAGGGCCGAGTTGGAGAAAGGACTTGGAGAGACAGAGGAATGAGCCACACAGTTGTGTGGGTAGCTTATTTCTAAGCACATTTATATTGTAATTCTGTGGCGAGTGATATCTAGTTCATTGCTAGTACAGAGAAATGCAAGTGTTTTTTTGTTTTGTTTTGTTTTTGTGGTACTGGGGATGGACTGCAACTGATTTTAGCAAGTGACCTTTGTTTTCATACTTGCTTTGTTTTCATTTTCCTGTGTAAATAGCTAGCCATCTTATTTATTTAAAAAGTGTTTTAACTACCCAGCCCTTTTTTGTTTCTTTTTCTTGCTTAATTGTACTGACCAGGATTGCAGGTACAGCCTTGAATAAGAACAGTAGTAATGGGCATTCTTGTCTAGTTTGTTTTTTTTTTTTTAAAGAAAATGCTTCCAATATTTTACCATTAAGAATGTTGTTGTTCAGTGTAGCTATTTTTTCTTTCTCTTTTTTCGGGCTTTTTTGCAGGTCTGGGGATGGAACCCAGGAGCATTCTACCTCCGAGCTACAACCCCTTACCTATTTTTTATTCTTTATTTTGAAACAGGGTCTCACTAAGTTGCTGAGGCTGTCTGGGAACCACCATCCTGGGACTCAGCCTCCCGAATGCTGGGATTACAAGTGTACGCCACCACGCCCAGCTCTCCCAAAACTATTTTATATTTTATTTGGAAACGGAGTCTCACTAAGTTGCTGAGAGCCTCACTAGTGAGTGTGAAATGCTCTTATTATGGTTTTTATTTACATTTCCACAGTGACTAATGATGTCCAACATTTTTCAATATGCGTATAGTTCATTTTCATATCTTCTTTGGAGAATGTCTCTTCAAGTCTTCTGCCCTTTTTTTTTCTTTTTCATTCTTTCTTTCCTGCTCCTCCTCCTCTCCTCCTTTTTTTTTTTTTTTTTTTTTTTTTTTGCGGAACTGGGTATTAAACCCAGGGCATTCTACCTCCAAGCCACATCCCCAGCCCCATTTTTTATTCTTCATTTTTTGAAACAGGGTCTCACCTCACTAAGTAGCTAAGGCTGACTGGGAACCATGATCCTCCTGTCCCAGTCTACCAAGTATTGGGATTACATGCACGTGCCACTATGCCTGGCTTAACCCTTGCCTTTTCATTGGAGTATTTAATCCACTTATATTTTATGTAATTACATATAAAGTAGGATCCATCTTTGCCATTTTGCTGTTTTTTCATCTTGTTATTTTTTTATTTGCTTTTGTTGTTTCTTTCTCTACTCCATTACTGTGTGTGTGTGTGTGTGTGTGTGTGTTCTGTGTGTGTGTGTTCAGTGGATATTTTTCAGTGTACTATTGTAATTCTGTTGTTGTTGTTGTTGTTGTTGTTGTTGTTGTTGTTGTTGTTGTTGTTACTATGTTTCTGAGTCATTTTCTTAGCATTTGCACTAGGAATTACAATTAACATCTTAATTTGGCCTGGCATGATGGTTCACACTTGCAATCCCAGTAACCGAGAGGCTGAGACAAGAAGACCGCAGATTAGCAGCCAGCAACTTAGCAAGACTCTGTTTCCAAATAAAATATAAAATAGATCTGGAGGTGTAGGCTGGAGGTAGTAGGTCTCTGGGTTCTAGTCCCACTGCCATACAGAAGTATCTAAATT